>NC_056749.1:496660239-496847739 GCF_019279795.1 Protopterus annectens | reverse complement strand
AATAGCAAGTGTTCATTAATGACTGGGGAAGCTTCAGCATTCAGAACCAGCTGCCATTTCAATTTTCATAAGTTTCAGTCACCTAAAAGGCATCAAGTTGTTCCAGTACATATATATATATATATATATATATATATATATATATATATATATGTGTGTGTGTGTGTGTGTGTGTGTGTGTGTGTGTGTGTGTTTGATGACAGTGTGTGCGTGTGATGACATCATTAATGTTCAAAATGTTAAATGGCCAGCACATAATCACCATATACAGAGCATTCATTTCAACGACAACACAAATACCCATAACCCAATCGGTCATAAAAGGAAATGAATTGACCTTTCTGATCTAAAACCATAACTCTACCAAACATTCCACTCAAATTTGTCTGAATACTGGTAGTGGGCAAAAAGGTGTTTTCTAAGATAAGGTGTATGGTTAGGAGTAGGGGCAGGATTAGCAGAGAGACATCACCCCCCCCCTTGCTCCACCCTAGTAAGGAGAGGTGTAATTCTACCCCCATCCATGCACTTTATCTTAGAAGAACCTTTTCCCTTATGCTATCACTACACAACATGATTCAGATAGTCCCCCTGCACACACCTATATACACATATTCACAGAGACACACAGCACTAAATCTAATCCCTTATCAAACCTTCACTGTAATCCTCACCTGCAAAGACTCGCATATGTGCAAGATCTATCCCCTTACCTAACCATTCCTCTGACCCTAATAGACACATTCATTAAACCTATCCTCTTACAACCCTTCCTCTAATCCTCGCAACACTCTCTTCAACCCCTTACATACATCCACTTATCTCAGCAGGAAAAAACACAGGGTCAAAAGAAAAACGGTCATTCATTCAAGCTATCACATGAATCACACTGCACTACACTTTTTGACCAAAGCAGCATTAAACAAAATGTAGTACAACTATATATATTACCAAAACACAAACACAATCCTTGTCATGCAATAAAGTAGAAGAAATTCTAAGACTAGTACAGCCTTGCATCAAGTCAAATTAGAGGCTAAACTACTGTCCACCTAAAAGGAGACTCCCATCTGCTCACTGCTTTAAGTGCGAGAACAGTAAGACCCTCTGATGATTATTACTACTCAGCTAATAGATGCAGCATGCCTATTTATTTATTTGTTCAGGTTTTGTTAACCAGGTTAACCCTACTAAATATGCAAGGCTCAACACTAGAATTCTTAGACAAGGTGATTAATTACAGGATAGAATGCACAGTTGGAAAAGGTGGCATGAGGCGGTAGCACAAATAATATAAAACAAATGTATTATCAAAGACTTAAAATCAAAACAGTTCATTTAAGAAGTACTTGCAAGCATCTTGGAATAAGGTATAACATAATGGAAGTGACACCTTATGTCTTGTCTCAGCAGCCATAAACTTTTGTGAATATTCAATACTGCCAGACATGGATATACACAAAACATTATACGCCGTGCAAACTGTCAGGTCATGTAATAGAGCTCTGATCTTATACACCTTATATTTGTTGATGCACTTTGATACTGCTCATTTTAAAACATCTGGAAAGGAAATCTGGTAAATGTCATAATACTACACTATTTCTCACAAGCAAAGTAGCTGTAAAGAAACACTAAATTGCAGACACAAAGCTAATTTCCCTTTGTTAATACAGCCAGCCCTGCAAAAGTACATTCTCTAATCAGTTCCCCTTTCTGTACATCAGAAAACAAACTTAATACAGGCACAGCTTTAATAATATACTATTATAAAACTAAATTTAGGTAGTAGCACAGCTTAATATTATAAGATTAAATGCTACAATGCAAACTTTAGCCATAATACATAAATGCCAGTGCTAGCTTTAACTATAATGCAAAATTATACACATTAGAGCCGCAGAATCACACGTTTATAATTTGTATATGAGGGGTTCAAACCATCTACAGATGGAAAGTGTATTGATCCATCACTGGACAATCTCCATTTGCAGACAGGACTCAAGAAAATATATCAAGTGTGTGTGTGTGTGTGTGTGTGTGTGTGGTAGCAGTTCATTTGTCTGAGAGTTCATTATCTCAACAGTTTTAAGTACTATACCAAAATGTTGAAAGTTCATTTAACTGGCAGTTCTCTGTCTTGATAGTTCTTTTTGTTGAAATTGTTAAGTGGGTTGGTATTAGGGATGGGGGGGGTGTTTGTGCAAGTATTTACAGTTTAGAGCTTGGAAAGGGCACATCTTTAGTCTTGCACAACTTTGTTGGTGAGTGTTTGTCTCTCTCAGCCTGTGTTGTGTATTAGAACTGTTATGTTAAGTGTTCTTCTAAAGTAAGGTGCAGGGGTAGGGTTAGAGTTGGCACACATAAGTAAGGCCCACCCCTGCACCACCCTGCTAATGTGTGCGAATCCCAACTCTGTACCTTACCTTAGAAAAAGCCTTGCTGTAACAATACCTCCTATGGAGTTGCTGTGATTTAGGATTTTTGTTTGTTTTATTTGCATTTTTAGTGTAAAGTGATCGCAGAAATAAAACATTTTTTGTGATTTGTTTTGTGTTGTCAGTATTTTGATTTGTCAGTACTACATAATATCAATACTATGGTATCAGTATTTTAAATGCCAATATTCTGATGTTTCAGTATGATAAACTACAACAATATATATATATATATATATATATATATATATATATATATATATATATATATATATACACACACACACACACGTTCCATACACTAGATTGAATTTTCACTAATTTGAAATAGTGCATGGAATGCTCACTGCAGCAAAAGTGCACTTACGCGAAGTTCAGTACAATGAATAGGTGTTGTACTGAACTTCCGTGCAGTACTCACGGACCTTAGGGTTAGGGCATGGGTCATAGTAAGGGGATAGCCCTATGGGCTATCCCCTTACCATGACCCATGCCCTAACCCTACAGTCCGTGACGACTGCAGCGCAATGAAGGACATAGCAATGTCATCCACTATGGTGCGATAGTCACGAACCTTAGGGTTAGGGCATGGGTTACGGTAAGGGGATAGCTTTACTAACTATCCCCTTACCCTAACCCATGACCTAACCCTAAGGTCCATGACTATCGCACCATAGTGGAGGACATAGCTTGTTTTTATGTCCTCCACTGTGCTGTGGTGTTTTCGGTGAAGTGCACTTATGCAAAAGCTCACTTTCATTAAAGTGAACTTTCGCAGAAGTGAGGCTTCCTATTACAAGTTCGAAGTAGTGAACTTTCGTTCTTGTAATAGGCATCCATATATACATATGTACATACACACACACAATACAAATGCTACAAGTGGCAACAAAAGGTTGAAGAGAAAGGTTATAATTGAGCTGAATGTATCTCAGACCATCATCTCCTCATTCCAAAGTTCAGCAGTAAATTAAACAAGAAAAGCATCTAGGCCAATGAGATATAAGCTCAACAATATTCCAAGTGAATATGTAGTAAAAATGAAAAACAACCTTTAGGGAACAGACCTAGTGGACAGAAAACCTGAAAAATATTAAACACAAGGAGGTGGCATAAAATATTTCAAATAGGAAGAAGATTTAAAAGGCAAAATGGCTGTCTGTGGAGGCTTTGGAAATGGCCAACGAAAGGAGATAATCTAATTAGCAACAGAGACAGGAAAATATGTCAAACTGAATGCAGAGTTTCAAGGAGTACAAGAAGACATAGTAAGACCTATTTAAATAACCAATGCAAAGAAATGGAAGAAGGCAATGGAATGAGAAAAGACATATGATATGTTCTAGAAGATTAGTGAATATAAAGGGCATCCTCCAAGTAAACCTGGGAGTGCGACAAAGACAGGAGGAGCCTATCAGAAGCATAAGACAGTTAGAAGAGGTGGCAAGGATCTACAGAAACTGCATAAGAAGAGCCCTATCATCACTTATACATACGTATGGTCCCCGATGTAGAACATCATTGATACATACAATGGTATGGTCTTTGATGTACAACCAGGCATTCTGACAATAAATACATCTGGGACTGCTTAAAATCCCACATATTATCCTGTTACAGTTTTGCTTGGAATTTCTCAGCAAATTTGAAAAAAACAACAGTGGCCATTAGATTGGAAAGATGAATTTATCTTCCAATCCTAACACAGGACAATGTGCAAAAGAAGGCTCAAATTATCAGTTGCACTTGCTTCACATGTAAGCAAGGTAATGCTCAACATCCTGCAAGCTAGGCTCCAGCAATATATGGGCTGAGACCTGACTGCCAAGGTGGTTTTACAAGGGGCAGAGGCACCAGATATTAATTTGCCAGCACCTGTTGGATAATGGAAAAAGCACGGGATTTCCAGAAAACATTCCTGCATCAACTACTCTACAGTCATTTTATTGTCTGGGTTATAACAAACTGCAGTAAGTTATTAAAGAAATGAAGATACTGGGTCACCTTATTTGCTACCTGAGGAATCTGTATACAGAACAAAAGGCAACAGTTAGAACCAACTACAGTTTAAGTAACTGATTCAAGTCTGGGAAAGGAGTATGGCAAGGATGTATACTGTCGCTCAACGGGATTCCATTTTAAAGGATGTATACTGTCTCTCAATGGGATTCCATTTTAAAGGATGTATACTGTCTCTCAATGGGATTCCATTTTAAAGGATGTATACTGTCGCTCAATGGGATTCCATTTTAAAGGATGTATACTGTCGCTCAATGGGATTCCATTTTAAAGGATGTATACTGTCGCTCAATGGGATTCCATTTTAAAGGATGTATACTGTCTCTCAATGGGATTCCATTTTAAAGGATGTATACTGTCGCTCAGTGGGATTCAATTTTAAAGGATGTATACTGTCGCTCAATGGGATTCCATTTTAAAGGATGTATACTGTCGCTCAATGGGATTCCAGTTTAAAGGATGTATACTGTCACTCAATGGGATCCCATTTTAAAGGATGTTTACTGTTGCTCAATGGGATTCCATTTTATACACTGTAGAGATCATGCAAAATGCTTGGCTAGATAAGGCAGATGCTGGAACAAAGACTGATGAAAGAAATATCAACCTTAAGTATGCAGATGATACTACTCCAAGATCCTAAAGTGAGGAAGAATTGAACAGCTTGTTGATCACAGTGAAGAACAAAGCGCAAAAGCTGGCTTGTTGTGCAACATAAAAAATATAATATTGTGTCAACTAGCTCTATCAATTCTTTACAAAGAGATTGGGAAGTGGAGGAAATTACAGTTTTGGTTTTCCTGAATTCTAAGATCTCTGCATGTTGTCATTGCTGCTATAAAATTAAAAGACACATGCTTTTCAGAAAGAAAGCTATGCCCAAACTATGTAAGATCTTAAAAAGCGAAGCCTTTACATTGCCAGCAAAGATCCATATAGTCAAAGCTATGGTTTTCCCTTTAACTAACTTGTACCTGTGAGAACTGGAATTTAAGTGGGTGCCAGAAGAAAATCAATGCGTTTAGCCTATGGTGTTAGAGAAAACCTTTGAGGATTGTGTGGACTGCTAGAAGATTAAATCCTATATCTGAGTGATGCCTCCAGGCAATTCTGCAGTCACACACTATTGATGCCTCTAGGTGTCAGATATTGCTTGTTCATATTTGCATCAATAATTTCAAAATCATGCTATGTACAAGGTTTTAAAACATTTCTTAAAGTTTACACAATGGCAAACTCAACTGCATTGATATTTGACCTCTGCCTAGTGCAGGTAAAGATATATTAACTGTTGTTGTTATATTTATAGAGATAGATAGATATTTCATGTTTTTCTAAAGATCAACAACCAAGTAACAAAAACAGAACTCCTTAGCCTCATATGAAAACTCTCAGCTAGATGAACAAAATGCTGCTGACAGTATATGTGTAACTTGAGTGGTTGCTGAGATATTGCAATTTGTTTACAAAATGCTATAAATTTAATAGTTACTTTGTTTACTGTGACTTATAAAATTTGGTTTAAGACCTAGAATCTAAAGACTTCTGCCACTATAAAAACAGTTTGTGCTGGGGAGTTTGCAATTTATATTTCTTTAATAACTCCTATGGTTCTAGAGATATGAACATTAGTTTGAAATGTGAGGACATCATTTGATTCTGTCAAAAGGCTTAGACTCTACCCATTGGAAGTTACAGTGCAAACTTCCTGAGCTCCATTGCAGTGAATGAGTTAAGACAGTTCTCGGGAGACAAAGATGGCCGCCATTCTATAAGCACTGCAGTACTTCAGCTCTCCAAAGACCAGAAACAAAAATCACCTCTGCGGATGTACATTTGGAGTTAATCAACTAATTGACAGCAATTAATAATCTACTAGAAGTCAGCGATCTTATCGAGGAAAAAAAAATTGAAAAAAAATACTTGGTGACAACAGGATTGGAACTGATTGCTTGGTTGATTCTGAACAGAGCAACAAAGAAAGGACTGAATTACCACATTACTGAAACTTTTACTTAGTAATCATCTCTATCTGCAGCATTTCAAAATGTCAAAAGAAGATAAAAATATGGACACTACAACTACTAAAACTAAACTGTCAGCATTACAGTCTCCAGAGAAGGAATCCATATTTAAGAGACAGAAAACATTCAGACAGCAAGAAACTGCAAAAACAGGGGCATCAGCGAAATCTGATCAACAGGTTACGATGGAAGAAATTAAGTCTGCATTGTTGCCTATACAAGATGCATTACAAGACCTAACATCCCAAACACAAACATTTAGTGAGACATGTAATCGGATTCTAACAAGAATGGAGAAAGCAGAAACCAGAATAGCAGCAAATGAAGACAATATAGCATTGCTCACTAAAAGATCTGAATCACAAGAGGCTGATATACAAATGATGCAAAACAAAATTCTGGACCTGGAAGCAAGATCAAGACATAACAACATAATCATCAGAGGGATCCCAGAATCAATCCAATATAATGAGCTGAACACTTCTATCATACAAATATTTGAAACATTACTTAAGGACTCTGTGGATGTTCAGCAAATTGTCATAGAAAGAGCACATAGAGCTTACAGGAATTCCCAAGTTTCAAATACACCAAGACCTGTGTATGTCAAAATATTAAATTTCCAGGATGTGAATAAAATACTTCTAACCATAAAAAAATCTGGAGGATCTATAATGTGGCAAAGTTATAAAGTTTCTATAACACAGGATTTACCAGCACAAATAAGACAGTCTAGACAAATGCTGGCTCCATACTGTAAGTTTCTAATTGACAAAAACATTAGATTTCAAATGAAATAGCCTAACAGTTTAATCTTTACTCTTGATGGCATTAAATACACTGTAAATACAAAAAAAGAAGCCAGACCTACCTTTTTGAAGCTGTTTAAGGCTCTGCCACCGTCTGAAAATTGAACAGTACATCCTGGCTTTTTCCTGCATTAGAGTGAATGGGAAACTTCATTTACGAGAATCCGAGGCTTCAAAATCCTTTGTGTGTTCTTCTTTCTTCAGCAGGCCTGGTAATTCTCCGTTTTATCTTTTAATCTCGTCTTCCTAGCTGAAACACGAAGTTTTATGGCTTCTACGAGTGCTCCTGACCCACGAGGAAGCAGGAAACAAGGTAAAGGAAGCAGGGGGACCGTTTGAGTGTGGTACAGCTGAGCGGTCCGTTGAATTGGTTCCCGTCAGCGCCATAAAAATTGAACTGCCTGGACTGCTGCAACTGCTGGGAAGCAAGAAGAGCTGCTGTAAATCGAAACGAAACTTTTTGGGACTTTTTTGGAGCTAAAATGACTGAGAAACGATCAATGAGGTAAAATGAGTCTTGTATGGACAAAAATGTATGGTTTGGCTGTTGCTGTATAAGAGTCTATGGCTTAGTGGTAAATCCAGGTAATGCAGTCTATTTTTTGTGTTATTTTTTTTTCTCTTTTTTTTTTTTCTCTCCTTTGCAGGCTTGTTTTGTAACTTACTGTGTTTTATTTAGTGAGTAAATAAGTATATTTTAACTGTGTTCAATTTGGGGAAGGGGGAGAACAGAAAAAAGAAAAAAAAAATATATATATATATATACATATAGTATAATTAGCAAACAGTAGTAGTAGTTGTGTAATATAGGTGATGTCTAATTGTAATGATCTATAAAAATTACATGCAATATTGTAGGAATGTTTTGAAGATAAATAGCTGACCTAAATAATGGCTTGTTGTAAACAAATGTATAATAACTGTGTGCTTATTAGGTGAACTGTTAGTTAAAAGGTTTTGGAACAAGTAATTATAATGCTAACATATTATTGCTGTATTTAAAGTTTGTTAAAAGTGAATTATTTGACATGTCAGGTACAATTAGTTTACATGAATATTAGGGAAATGTTCAGAGCTGTAGTTACTTGAGTGCGGTGTTTAGTAGGGAATGTCTGGGTTAGACTTTGTAGACGTAGATATAGTTGGTGTAGGTTTTTTGCATGCTATTTTATTGTTAGTTAATAGAATTAGTAGTTTAGCTACTTGGGGAATGTTATCCATTGTGAAAAACCTATGTTCATCCTGGTCCGGAGGAATAGTGGATAGGCACTGGGTAGGGATGGGATGGCTGTTTTGCTTCCAAAAAATTCACGTAATACCAACACTTGTCAATTTAAGGTGGAAAACAAAAAAATAGATACCATTATTCATCAATTCATAGTTTAGAATGTGGATAATAGATTCCTGGAATGTTAAAGGACTCCAGAACATGAAAAAAAGAAAGCTGGTTCTGCATTTGCTTTTCAACTCAAAAGCAGGTTTTATTCTATTACAAGAAACACATTTGACTAATGACCAGTGGGAAACAATGAAGGACAAGAAATGGATTAGGAAGGTTGTAAAGGGCGAAGGGACTACGAATAGTGCTGGGGTGGCAATTATAATCAAGAATCAGTTTCAAGGAGAAATTTTGGAGGACAAAATAGATAAAGAAGGCAGATGGTGTTTGGTGGTTCTCAAAACTGAAAGTTTCGATAAGCCGATAGTACTTTTATGTGTTTATGCCCCAAATGTGAACCAACATCATTATATAGCTTCAATTTACTCTATTCTACAGTCATATAACAACTGTTACATAGTGATGGGGGGGGATTGGAATGCTTACCAAGATTCTAAAACTTATAAGTTGGGAGCTTCGACTGCTTTTAATAAGCAGGCAATGGTAGCGTTGAAAGAACTGAAAATGGATTTCAAACTATATGACCCTTTTAAACACAAACACATACAAGCAAAGGCAGAAAACTTTACTTTCTATTCTAGCTGCCATAAAATGTGGTCAAGAATTGATTTTTTTTTAATTCCAGAAGTGTTCATTTCACTTGACCCTAGGGTATCTAATCAAGCTAGACAGCTCTCAGACCATTCTAAAATAACTTTAACTTTAAAGACCGATATTTTGAATACTAAAAATCATGGTGGATATAATTGGTCCTTAAACCCATACCTATTAACCAAAGAAGATATAGTACAGGAAGTTAAGGAGATACTTAAACAATTAGTATACAATATACCCCATAATGAACATCCATTAGATATAGAATGGGCTACAACTAAAACTTTGTTAAGAGGATTATTTATTCAGAAAGCCACTTGTTATAAAAAACTCCAAAATAAAGAACAACTGGATCTGGAAACTAAAATACAATTATTGGACCAGGAGCTGATGAGTAACTACACTGAGCAAACAGAAACTGAGTTGTTAAGATGTCAGAAAGAGCTGTTTCTTATGCATAACAGAAAATTGACACTGTACGAACAAAGAAGTTTAGTTAAATATGCAAATCACATTCAAACTCCCTCGAAAGCATTAGCCCGTATTATTAATCAGACGAAATCGACACGATTAATTACCGAAATAAATCATAATACGTTATATACTGATAAGTTAGATGTCATGAAGATTTTTGAATCAATTTTTAATCAGATATATGGTGAGCAACAAACTCATGGGCATGATGAAGAGAGAAAAGAGTTCTTACAGAAAATTAATTTTCCCAAGATTGACGAGGATTCTCAGGGAGAATTGACTGCATTGATTACAGTTGATGAAGTTCTAGAGGCAATTAAGAAACTAAAGCCACATAAAGCCCCAGGACCAGATGGTATGACCTCTGAATTTTATAAATCTTTTAGTGGGATTCTGAGCACCGTACTTTCACAGACCTTTAATTATATCATTTCGAATGGCAGCAATGATCTTCATTTTAATGCCTCAAGAACAATTCTGTTATTGAAAGAGAATAGTGATCCCAAAAATCCAGACAATTATAGGCCCATATCATTGTTGAATATTGATATGAAAATCATGACATCTATTCTAGCTAGTAGATTAAAAAAAATAATAAACTTGATAATATCAGAAGAACAGACGGGGTTTATAGATGGGAGACAGACTACAGACAATACATTAACTCTTCATACTTTAATATCTTATGCAAAGTATAAAAATATGAACATATATGCTTTAATAATTGATGCTCAAAAGCATTCGATAGAGTTAATTTGGCTTATTTATTTGAAACATTATCATATTTCAATATACCTCAGCTTTTTATTTCTATGTTAAGAAATTTATACAAGAATGCATACACTAGTTTATATATAAATCATGAATGTTCCAAAAGGATTCAAATTAAAAATGGAACTCGACAGGGGTGCCCATTGTCTCCCATACTGTTTAATCTGTATTTGGAACCTTTATTTCTTCATATGAAACAAAAAGTTTTTTATAATTCTCCTGTACTTTTTGGGATAAAGGTTAGGATGGCTGCTTTTGCAGATGATTTAAATATATACAGTGCCACACCGGTGTCAGATATGGAAAAAATACTAACAGCAATACAAACCTTTGAGAAAATTGCTAATTACAGACTAAATTTAAAAAAAAAACAAAATATTCCCTCTAAAGACACCTACACCTTTTTCAATGCTACCATTGATAGGACGAATAAGGACAGAAGAAAGAATAAAATATTTGGGGATTGACTTTTCAACTGAAAATAGAGAATTTTTTATCAACAATATTAAGGCAACTGGAGACCGAATAACAATGGATTTGAAAAGATGGAGTAAGTTGAAGCTACTGATGATGGCAAGAGCAGCGATAATAAAAATGAACGTTCTCCCCAGAATGCTATATATTTTTAGAGCAGCACAACTTAAAATCACAAAATCCTTTTTCAAGCAATTTCAGATAGGACTGGGGAAATTTCTGTGGGAACCCAGAAAAACGAGAATATCCTATGAAAAACTGATGGCTCCTAAAACGAGGGGGGGTTGGATTTACCAGATTTTGAGATGTATTATACAGTGATTCAGGCCAATAGGATTTTAAGAGTGTCTTACTTGGATAGTGAAAATAGAAAATGGATACCCAAATGGGTACTGCTAAATTATAAACATATAAAAGGAAAGAGAATTAATGTTAAAGCTGTACCATTTTTGAATATAAAAACATTGAGTAAATATGAGTTAATGGAACACATCAAGGTATGGGCAGTGGCGACTCAAAATCTGTTTGCCTCCTTGAACCTTTTAAAATATATGATGATGTTTCAACCGTTTGATGGAAATCCTAATATAACTATTGGTAATCAACTGATAGACTTAAAGAAATATCCATTTATTAAGGAATTAACTGTAAGGGATTTATATCCTTCCTAGGAGTAGCGGTACATGATATCTTAAAAGAGATGAATCTTCCCATCTCTTATTTAATTATAATGAGGCAGTTAAAAGATTTGGCCATAAATTATTTTACCAGTTCTGAAATAAAAAAAGAGGAACTAGTTATTTCAGGTCATCTGTGGGAAGCATTGCAACAAGATAGAAAATATATATCCTCAGCGTATAAAATAGCAAAAGAGAGAAAATATAATAATCATATTCTGTTATCCAAATACTGGAGAGAGAAATTGCCATCCCTAGATGACAGTAAAATAGTAGAGGCATTTAACTTAACATTAAAATCCGTATCACTTCAAAAACTGGTCTTTACTCAATTGATGATATTTAACAATGCATATTATACCCATCTTACACTTCATAAATTTGATTCAAAAAAGTCACCTAAATGTCCACAGTGTGTAGATCAGACAGCAGACCTGTTACACATGTTCTGGAGTTGCAAGTGCATTTATAAATTATGGAATTCTTTAAAGTTACAACTACAAAAAATGGGTTACCAAAACTCAACACTCTCCTGGGAATTTCTGATTTTACATATTCCACCGGAGAATTTGGACAAAACAAAAAAGATTGTAATTATGAATATTAGTTTACTAATGAAATTATATATAGCCACAAATTGGTTGAACCCAGCACAGGTGTCGTGGCAAAATTTCAGGCTGTTAGCGATTAAGCATATATTAGCGCACAAATTGTTAATTAGAAATAATAAGAAAAGTATAAACAGTACAAAAATTTGGGAACAAATCTTTAATATTATTTTGGCGTAACGTTTCCTATCCACTTTCCATCAGGACATTCTGTATGTGTACCAACACATTCTTGGATTAGATAGAAAATGTAGAAATAATACAAATTATTGGCTTGAGTTGGTTTATAATTGTCTATTGTAGATGCTTTTATGTTTAATTTTTTGTGATTTTAATTTCCTGTACTTGGTTAAAATGATATTTATTCTTAATGTATTATAGGGAAACTCAAAATGGAACTAAAACATTGGAAGCAATATTGTACATAATGTAAATAGTGTGTGAAATGTATAATGGTTTGGCAAAACAATAAAAATGAGTATTGAAAAAAAAAGACAGTTCTCTATGGTCCGATAGTAAAATTAAAACCTCAGTACTTTGATCACATAATGCAAAGTCAGGATTCAGAAGAGAAGATGCTGAGAAAAATTGAATGCAAAAGAAGGGGGGCTCAGAAGAGGTCAAGGTGGATGGACAGCATTATTGACGCAATAAATATGAATTTGTAAGAATTTACAGAAGCAGTTCTTTCCAGACTCATCTGATGTGTTAAAGTTTTTGCGGTCCTGAAGAATCGGACTCATATAATGACTAAACAAAAGTTACTTATCTGAGATATTAGGTAATGGTACAAGAGCTGCAAACAACAGGGATGGTAATGTAAGATATGAATTATTTTTGGAATATCTGTGGGTTCAAAACTGCTCTTAATTTTTAAATTTGCATCTTATCCATTAGTAAGGTAGATAGTGGGAGCTCTGTTAAGAGTTTTGAAAGTCGTCATTTCTATTGCGAAGGCATTTGTCGGAAGATCTGAGTGTCCAATTAATAGTGCACAATGTAGAAAGTGTGCTGAGTGGTTGCTTAAGAGTTGATACAAAGTTAGCTTTAGTTTCAAATGTCATACAGTTTAGTGCTTTAAGTACTTTATGCTGCTGGATGTACGATGGGGGTTCTTGAAGTAGGCAGTTAAGATTATACAGATTTTTTTTTTTTTTTTTTTTTTTTATTTCCCATGCCACTTATTCAATAAATACATCTGTGGAGTATTAATTTAGTATCCAAGATTAATCTAGTATGTGTCAAGAGTTACTTCTATATGAAGCACTAAGTTCTAATTTATTTCTTCTGGTATGCTTTTGGCATGGTCCTCAAATAGTTTGTGGTCTACTCTAAGAACATGAAGGTATTTGTAGTGATATACTGTATATCTGTGTTTGTTCTGTTAATAGCAACAGTTGGCATCATTTTGGTTTTATGGTTAAGTGTTTGCTAGTACCCAAAGATCATGACTTTTACTTTCATTTCTTTGAATATCAACTCACTTTCTTGCAGAGAGCAAGATCGGTTCCTGGCTGAGCTTTGCATTTGGTTAATAAGCATAAGTGTGCTTGTGACAGTGTGCAATATATCAGTGTTATCTGCGTACTAAACAGCTTTAAGCTTTGGGTACAGAAATACAGATCATTAGTGAAAATCACTGGGGTTGAAAATCTATTATTAATGTAATGGATTGGTTACATTTATTTACTACCCAGACCAAGCAAACAGCTTCTCTGTTGATTTGCAGTGTATTACATTCTGCTTTTGTCAGCCACTTTAGATTAAATATCATGGGTCTTACCTTACCAGCCAGGACCTTGAGCAGTGGACTGACATTACCCAAATTGGAAGTCCAGAAATAAGTCCTTACAATCTGCTGTATGTACCTTTTCCACCTCTTTCTCCATCCTTCAGGATATCCCTGTTACTTCTACATGGCACAATACTGTGTACCAAGCCTCCTCTATTTCATCTGGTGTCTGATAAGATTATTGCCACATTTGGTGTCTGGACATATACATTTCCCTCAATCCCATGCATCTTTCTGGTGGCTTTCCTCTTGGCTCCTTCCAATAGACTTGTACCCCTTTCCTTACATGGACTCAAAAAATTGCACAATGTAATCTAGGGGTGGTATGACCATAGCCATGCGGAGTGGAAGCATTACCAGTTCTGCTGGAGTCCATCCTCTAAAGATGCACACCACCTTTCTGTTTGCAGTTGCCACTGTACTTTTCTTCTGTTATTTGTTGAGTTTAAAGCATGGTCAAGATCCTTTTCCTGCTCTGTTGCTGTAAGGTTTGCTCCCCCAGGAGATATTTCACATCAGAGTTGTTGAGGACCAATTATAACAACTTCATTTTGTTTGCACTTAACTTGAACCTATCGTTCTTTCACTTTGTCTTTTATTTCCTCAAAAGTGATACAAGAAAGATTGCCAGATACAGTACTGGCCCAGTAGTTATTTTCCTTAATCCAGATATTGACCATCTCACCACACCTCTGCATGTCCTGCCATTTACACCTGAAGCAATACAGTTTCTCAGTCTTGGCCCTACCCTCAGCCCTTCCAGTTTTTCAGTCAGCTGCATGTGTGGGAGTCAAAGTCCTTAGAAAAGTCAAGTAGACCATGTCTAACACTCAATAAGGTGTAAATGGCAGCTCCTTCTGGCCATGAGCCTATGCTGGTGGTTGTCCTGTGGTAGAATTGCCATCCTTCCCTTAAAATTTTATCCATGGTTTTCCTGAAACTGCTGTAAACTAACATGCTTGTAAGACTTTTCTTTTACAATGATACAGTTGCTGTCCTCCACTCCTTATGCACTTCTGGAATGGCTAATAATTTGTTAAAGATCTCCATAAGGTTTTCTGCCAGCATAGTGACCAGATTCCTGAGAACTCTGGGAGGTAAACCCATCTGATTGTTGTAATTTATGGCCCCCAACAGCTACCAGTTTCATCTCTTCCTCCTCCACCTCTCTGTTAGTTATCTGTTTATTGGTCTCACCACTCTGTCCTGCCTTACTCCTAGCACATCATCATCCCCACTCCTTCCTTTATAAAGACTAAAGAAAAGTATTCTATTAGTCTCCTTTTTCCCAATTTTCTATGACTTCCTTACCATCTTTATTCAGACTAGCTATGTCTGTTTCAGTTATATTCATTTTTTCTATGCACCTGAAAAAGTATGTTACCCTTCTTGATCCCCCTCTCACCTCCTGCTGCACAATAGAGCAAAAAGTCCTTCATTAGTCTAAGCAAGCAAATCAGGGAACTAGTCAAGTCTCTGAAAGCAGACTGAGGTAAAAATAGCCTCCAAAGCTAAGAATAGCCATAAGGTATTTTTCAGTTAGGCTCACAATCTTAAGGGCAACACTGAACAACATGCAAAATTAGTTGTAGATGACATCATCTACACTCAGCCATAAGATATACCAAATCTGCTGGCCTACAAATTCAGCTCAGATTTCACATGCCCATCATACCCAGTTCTTCCCACAAGAAATAGCCTCCACCACTCCACAGCCAGTTATTAACAAAAAGGTGGCTAATGGGCTCTTTAAAGCTAAAAAACATGGCTTCAGTGGAGCCTGACAATATACCATATTGCCTCGTTAGCTAAAATCAGGACTTATCAGGCCCATTAGGGTCTCTGTTTACCCACAGTCTCTGAACTGGCTTTGTCCCAGTGTAGGACACCAACAGTCATCACTCTACATAAAGGGGGACCATCTACTGACCCAGGAAATTACAGACCCATAAGTTTGACTAGTCTTGTATGCAAGGCCATGGAAAGAATAATCATAGACCTGATAAATGACATAGGAAACCTACAATCACTGGACCCAACCCAATTTGATTTTGTCAAAGGCAGCTCATACCTACAGAATCATGCGTTTTTCTTTGAGAAAGTCACCAAGGCCATGGATGAGGGTAAAATAGTCCATACCACCTACCTCGACCTTGCCAAGGCATTTGATAATTTTCCACTCAGGTATTACAAGTAAATTCACAAAACTGGGCATAAATCCCTACATCACCAGATGGATAGCCAAATGGCTTATGGATAGGACACATGGTTAAGGATGGTGAATCCAGATCCAGCATGAGGTTAATTACTAGTGTTGTGCCACAGGGATATGTGCTGGGATCACTCCTGTTTGGAATACATTTCTCTGAAGTAAAGGTTAATGTGGAAGGCCTCTGGATGACAAAGTTGACCTACAACTACAATTTGGAGGCAATCACTGAATCCCACAGGAACATAGATATCCTTCATGAGGATCTAGATCAGACAAATGATTGGTGCCAGAAACATGGCGTAAAACTAAATGTGAAAAAAATGCATTGTTATACCCTTTTGGAAGTCAAATATCTGTGCAATTACAACATCAATAGCACACTCCTAAGAGTGAATTCAGGAGGTGAGAAATCTTGGTACACAGAAAGTAGCCTGAACTTTGATTGCCAGTGTCCACAGTGGTATGAAAGTCCTTATACGTTGCACAATTTATAAGTAAAGGTATGGCATCCAGATCCAAGGAAGTTGTAGTCCCACTGTACTCTGCCCCTCATTACACCAAAAATCAAGTACAGCTTGCTATCTGACATGTACTTGAATAGGTACTTTCATCAGGTGGAGTGACCTCAGAGGTTCTTCACAATTAAAATACAGGGTGTAAACAACATATCCTATGTGGATAGATTAAAAGCCCTTTCCCTTTACTCTGCCTCCTACCGAGTATTAAGGGGTGAACTATGCCTGACCTACAAGGCGTACTCAGATCCAGCCGTGATGGAGCTGCTACATATCTGCAAGTCAAACAGCATGAGGGTTACCTGATATAAGGATCTAAACTTAGCAACTCTAACAAAACATACTGGAGAGACATGTGTCTCAGAGATTGCTCCTACTTTGGAACAGGCTTCCTATTCACATTAAGACCCCTTCCCTTGCCTCTTCAAACACAATTTGGATCAAAAGATGGGCTATCGCAAATTCATACTTGGGATGGTACCCATGTTCCTTATCGACAGGGGCAATCTGTAAGATACTCAAAGCACAGGTAAAAACTCATGCCATCCTCTTGCCCCTAGGGGTCAAATATGGAGAAAATCAGGTTATACTGGCTAGGCTTTTAAGAGCTCTTAAGTGATTAACCCAGTAATGTGCTATGAGCCTTTAAACTTCTGCCTTCACTGCCCTTCCACTAGGCTCTTTGTATGGCGCCTTCTCCATCTCCCTGCTCGCCTATTCCATTTCCTATAGGCACTCTTTTGCCAAACTTTCATTTCTATTGAACCAACTGGCTTCTCTTTTTACATCTTTCTCTCACACACACACACTCAATACTCTACCACTAACCCTTTCCTATATAGCTTTGTTTACTTCCCTAATTTGATCCCAGCCTTCTAACTCATCTTTGATCTCTTTTTCCAGCTGATCAGACGCAGAAGTCCTACTCCATCAGAACCTCTGCCATTGTTCCCATTTACTCTAAATCACAAAGCTTTCATCTTAACATCCATACCCTCCCCCACATAATTAAGGCCACATCCAGAATTTGATTCTTCCTGTTGCACTCATGTGCCAGTTGATTGAAGTCCTGTGTCACAGGATATCAATAAACTCCCAATCTCTTTTCTACCTTGGAGTTTAGAAAGGCCCCAGTCTGCTCCTGGAAAATTCAGATATTCCATGACTATTATGCTTCCACTGTGTAAAATCAGACTATAGTGACTCTGCAACTATTTTGATGATTACAGATCAAAAAACATTTTTTAGCCATAAGGCAAGTTGCCCTACACCCACACATCCTTGAATTTATATATAACAAATCGGTGGGTGCACAACCACAAAATAGCCGACAGTGGTCTTGTGAAATCGACCCACTCAATCTGGTATGATCTAGCAAATGATTTCTAACCCAGTGAAGACTGAGGAAACACAAGCCTCCTCCATCATACCCAAACTTTTATTTTTGCTCCAAGGCTGTCATTCTACTCCTGGATATGGCTGGGGGATGATGTGCTTTATCAAACACCACTTCCCTCTAGTTGAACTGGCAGAGCACTTAACAGATTTGTAACTCTTCCTAGTGACATATTGGCTTTCCTCTTCCCCTCATATCTAAATCTTAACCCTCCTTTATAAAGAGGATTTCTCTCTCTTATTCCCCTCTATGTCATCCTGAACAACCTATACCCAGGTACCTCCATGTCCCATGTCCTCTTGTTACTGGTCAGTGCTTCTCTGATAACAGTAATGCCTCCTTCCTTCCCTTTCAAAACATTTATTAATTTTTTTCTCAGAAATAATGAACAATTAACATTTATCTAAATAATTAAATAACATTCTATATACAATATTTACACTTGGCCTGAAACAAATTATATTATTATTCTCAACTCCTTGACTTTAGTTTCCATAAGTGCTGTTTCTTTCAATAATCTCAAAAATTCTTCCTGATCACTGACTGCACCTCTCTCTTGTTCCCGTTCAACTATTTGCACTACAAAATAAAGCTACTCAACCACAGTCTGATTTATGCTTGTTTGCATCTCCTTTGCCATGTTCTGAATCTATTTTTATATTTTGGTTATTGCCTGAACACTTAACCCCCATCTTCTTCTGCTACTGTGAAATTCCCTTACCTTTTAAAATGACTTTTAAGGTACAATAATCAAAATCCCTACCTAGTAGTATGCCCATTGTGACTTCTGAGCTATGATGGAGCTTGTCCATGGCAAGTAAAGGGTCTCGGCAAGATCTCTTCACATCCTCTTACTTATTAAAAGTTCTTCTTCCGTGTCCAGTAGTGCAGACAGTCACTATACTTCATAATCGTTTCCTTCCTTAGAGTGCTTATTGCAAGAACAGTTAACATTTCTGAGGAGGCTATTGTCAATTCCCCTCACCGAGCATCTCTCATCCACCTCCCTGGGTCCTTCTGCTAATCTCTCAACTGTGTCCTCTGACTGGTCATTGCTGCCTACATGCACTACCATGTGTCCACCTCACCCAGATGGTTGCCTCTGATACCACCTCAGCTGTTTTCTTTAATAGGTCATTCCCATTGGTGCTTACATGCACCACTACATGTCCACTCCACCCAGGTGGTTACCCTGCAACCACCTCAGCTGTTTTCTCTAATAGCTCATTGGTGCCTGCATGCACATTTGCCAAGTCTCAACCCTGAGACCAATCAGACCAGAAAAAAATGTTCATACCATTTACTTTTCAAACTCAGATTAAGTGCTTCTTCCATTGATGTAACAGCCTTAAGCATTTTGTGCAGCAATGTTCAAACACTGCAAGTCTTCTAAACAGTAAAGTACTGATTATATTTTTTATTCTTTCGCAGTCTTACTATCTGATCACCACACTGTTATGATTATAAAGTTGATCAGCTCATTATAAGACACTAAATGATGAAAATGTCTTTTTAATTCATCAAAATTGTGAACAGGATAGAGAGAGTTAATGCTAGGTTGTCCTTGCACTGTTTACTGTAGCAGTTAAAAGATGCAGCATTACCAGTGCTTTAAGGCAAAAGTAAATATAGGCCTTCATCAGTACACAAAAGCATAGCTTTTAAACCTTGACAACTGCTACAGCAGAATCTGTAGCCTGTCATAGTGAGTGTGAAACTGCTGAGATATACCATAACAAAGATGTAAAAAGATCTGTGTACTGATGTGGAGTAGTGTAAATCAAAAACCTGAGAAATGCCAAATAACAGATTAAACAAAGCCTTATATCTCTGCAGGATATCAATGTTGAAACTCACATGACATGCCAAAGAGGCAATTCTGTCATACTGTGTGCCATGAGTTCTGCAACCTTCAAAACCACAGTTTCAAATTTACAGATTCAGAAAAGCTCAGTAAAGCTATCAACATGAAAGCTCAAATTGTGAGAAAAGCTGAATCTCACAAACAAAGACAGTACAATAGGCATTCTTGCCATGAGAAAAGCTACATCTCGTACACAAGAAAAGTACACCAGGTATGCTGGCTATTAAAATCCTGAACCACAGATACTTTATGCAGTGTCACAATGTATTTTTCTTTGCATGTTTACAAATGGCACAGTTCAGTTTCAAACCACTCAACCAATGTTATGGTATCCAATTAATGAAGCAGTGGCTGCATTTTTTTACTATAGTGTTAAGCCATTGACTGAAAGTCTGGAAAATTCAGCTGGCTGGAAACATTAGCATAAAATATTATGTTAAGATATACTTTGGTTCTTCCCTCCATCATCCTGAAAAACACACCCTTATCAGTCTCATCTCCAGGACATCTGTTGCTAAGGAGGTCAAACATTTATACAGGACCATTTTGCTCATTTGCGAAAGCATTCCTAATTTTGTGTACTGCATTTCAGAAGCCATCTAACTCAAGGAAGGTCACCCAAATTAATATGCATATCCTTTGTTTTAGTAGCACTTAACCTACTGTTAATTGTGCCAAGTGATTTTAAAGTCGAGTGCTTGTCACTCAGCGTTTTCTGTTTTCTCATGAAGTCAATTTTGATGTTCTTTTTTAGCTTTGCTTTAAAGTAATAAACTACAACTGTACATTTTCAAATGAAATACTTACATCACAGATTCCAGGAAACCTATAGATTTGAACAGGGCATGATCTTTCGGTTTCATCCACATGTTGTGGCCAGCATGAAGCTGTACTTCTCAGGGCCAAAAAAAAAAAAAAAACAGAAAACCACTGACTTCACTAGAGGGACACTGGAGGGCTTAATTTGGGGTCATCCTGTATTTTGTAACTGGGTTCCAGTTCCACAGAATGTTCTTCTACTTCCTAGAGGATATATTGGGAATTGTGCAATTCGAGATGAGCATATAAAGCGAAGATGCAGAACTGAAAACATTATCTAGCATATCATTTTTCTCCTTTTATTTTCATACATTTCAGCTTCTGAAAGAAATTTGCTTGCAAGAATGTAATGGTTTGCCCAGCTGTATTTAAATTATTACCTTATCACGTTCTTTCCCTTTCTCCAGGGTATACATATAATAGCCTTTAGTTTATTTCTGCATTTATCTGGGGTACAACACTAACCCCACATGGACTTTTTTCAGACTCCGCCCGAGTGCACTGTCTAGTTTAGTGACTTGTCAGTGTCACACAATAGGCAAAAGGAGGCTGACTGACTCAACATTGGACAATAGGAAGCAGCTCTTTAAACAATAGCCTTATCTTTTAGACTAAATGATAGACAATTTTAATGTCATTCATGATGCGCACACTGTATTAATTTCATTATCACAATCTCTGTAATTAAACCACACTGGTTATGCAATTAAATGCCAATAAATAACTTTTTTTTTTACAGAAGCAGTTGTGCAGAAAGCAAGACAGCACACAATGCTGTAAATAAGATCTTACACTCTGTACAGAAGTGGAGTTTTTGTATTACCATCTTTCTTCCTGTGATCTTCAGCAAGTTACTAATTTTTCATATTGTGTGCTTAATTTTGGATCATACAAAACAGTCACCCCTTGACAGCATTTACTATAATCGCCACTATGCTTCTTCTTAAAACAATGGACTAATCCATTTGGTTTTCTTCCCATATGCATAACATTGTACCTTTTTATATGGAATCAAAACAGTGTAAGAAACTTCTGTGTGGAAGATTTTCAGTCCATATATTTCTAGTTAATCACTGTATATAATCAGATCAGACAATAGAAGTAGAAGCAGTTAACGTAAACTCAAGTCAAAAAGTAATAGAAAATATATAATTCTACAGCATTACTAAGTATTCAAAAGTAATCCAAGCAAGGCAGGCAGTTTCCAGTCGAAAATCCTTTATTAAGTACACAGACAAGCGATCCAAGTAAAACAAAAATAGAGTAATAATTTCCTCACAAGCTTTCTAACCAGTTTCTTCAGGAAGACCAATATCGACAGCACAGACATCAACCACCACACCAATACCAAAGCCAGCACCAGTACCAGAACAAGAACGACGACCACCACCAGAGCCCCAGAGCTTGTCCCTCTTACCAGGTCCCCCTCATACCACAGCCACAGTGAGGAATACTACTACAACCCACCGAGATTCCAGAAAGCAGAGGAGGAATTCCAGAGGTCTTATACTCTATCCACAAACTCCCAGGGAGACAGGAGAACCAAACAGTGGACAGGGGTGAGGGAAATACAATACCTGGGCAATCCCGACTGGAACCCCGACTACAACCCAGGTCCCAGGCTCAGACAGAGGAAACGGTCACAATAACAGGTACAATAACAACAACAGGTACCACAATAACAGGTGCTCCACTTATCTGGAACCACTCTGTTAAAGCACTGACTGAAGAGGGAAAAAGTGTGTTGTCCAAAGGACTTACTTTTGTACCAAGCTGTAGGAGTGAGGTTGCTCTAGTACTGATGGACCTTAAAATGTTTGAGAGGAAGCTCAACTTAAGGGTACAGTTTCATGGCAAAAGTAATGACACTGAAAATAAGCCTATTGATGAAACTATAAAAAGGCCTAGCAGCTATTGTCCACCACTACATCAAACACTAGCTGCTTTCGAAGTGAAATGTGAGATGGATATCAGGAAACTGCTTAAAACCCTCCAAAGAAAAAACTTTATAACTTAACACAGAGAGAAAGAAAAGCATTGCTTGAGCTAGGCAATGATAAATCCAGGCATGTAATGAAGGCCGACAAGGGAGGAGGTATACTTGTGACTGATACCACTAGCTACAACCAAAAGATAGAGAACATGCTGGAGGATAACAGATTTTATGAGTTATTTACTATGGATGACATAAAAAGAGCATATGATTTATGGAACACTAATCTCACCACATTATGGGAAGAAAAACTTATCACTGAAAATCTTTATAATTATTTATGGAGCCCATGCCCACGTTTACCTTACTTTTTTGGAATACCAAAGCCACACAAGAACAGAGAAGACCCACCTTATAGACCGGTGGTAGCAAGTGGAGGTTCCCTTTGTGCACTTTTTCACTTGTAAAAGACTCAGCACAGCTCCTCGTGGTGTCCTGCAGAGTTCTACAAGCAGCAGAGAGTGAAAGAGTGACTTTCCTGGATTTATAAGTATTTTTTTCTGGCTTTCAGTTTAATTACTGCATCTCGACTGCATTTCGCCTAAAAAACAGCTCTGCATTTTGTTTTTACTGTACTTGTGTTGATTTTAAACTGTTAGCACTTAAAAAATTATAATTTGTTTAATTTAATTGTTAGGCTAACACACTCAAGTGCACTAGCCGTTTTATAGCATTTACTGTTTGCTACTGTATCTTTTTCTCATTTCTCTGTAAAAAAAAGAAAAAAAAACAAAAAAATATCCTTGTTTTCCTGCTTTTCTGAACTAGAATAGTCCAGTCTTCAGATTTTGCTAATCTCTGGGCTTTGTCTTAGTTCCTGGGCTATCCATATCCTTATTTGGATAAGAGGAAGCTTCTTTGTTCACCAGTGGGAGTGGGGAGCACTGAGCAACCTATTTGTCCCTAGAGGATTGGTTCCAGCCCAGCAACTTGTAGTTTATTGGCCATTTTGGGTCAATTCCTGGCTTTTTTCAACCCCCTGCTATAAAACCCGTTTTTGCGCGCTTTAGTGCGAAGTTGCTCATAGAGCAGCATCGGGCAGCGCCGGTTAATCAAGTTTAAACTATTTCTGGCTCCGTAAAGTCTACTCTTCAATTTTCCCTTAGAACTGCTCTACTTGCAATCTAAACAGCCTATTCTCTAACTGAAAAGCTCAGCACTTGCTCCTAAAGCATTTTTTATACAGGTAAAGCACTCTTAAACAAAATAAAGTACTTCTTTCACCTAAATTCCCCTGAGTACCCATTTCCCTATAGATCCTTTCTGACTCAGTTACACAGCAATCTTTTTCACTATTCTAGCATGTCGAAGGGTCAGTTGCTGGCATCCTCTCCTGTTCAGCTGGTGAATCTGGGAATCTTGAGGCAATGTTACAATTGCCTCATGTACACAGACAACCCTCTCCTCCTCCCAACAAATACAAATATATGCGAGAGATGCAACTATATAGCCAAACTGGAGGCTGAGCTCTCTCAATTCAGTACTGGCAAGACCAGGCAGGAGGAGAAGGTAATCACGCACACTACAAACCCAGTCTCACATAGAACTATTACAACTGCAAACCAAACACATAAACACACAAAAACATACTCGGAGGCGCTGATTAAAAATCTACCAAAACAACAGAGGCCTCCAAAGCAGACACCCAAGCAACCGCCACCTCAAGACATAGCACATGCAACAAATAGTTCACAAAGTCAGTGTGCTAAACAGTCACAGCCCTTAAGGCCAAACAACATGCCAGACACACTTGTAATAGGTGACTCCATAGTCAGACACACTGACGTCCCGCTCACCAGACTGAACAAAGAAAAGGTCACAGTAAGCTGTCTGTCGGGAGCTAGAATTCGCCACATAACACAAGCACTCAGGTCACTCCACAGCAAGTACAAATATGACTCAGTCATTGTACATGCCGGTGTGAATGACCGGAGACGTACCTCCCTGGACTACATAAAAAGAGACATAGAGGAGCTCTCTGATTATGTAGCCCAGGCCGGTATGACCCTGAGCAGCATCTTACCCTCACCAAGAAAGATGCCACAGTACAAAGACAAAATGATCAGTTTTAACAATTGGCTTAATTACTGGTGTCATTCAAAGGGGATCCAATGTCTGTCTGCTTGGGATGACATGCTCGACAAGCCACGCTGCTTCGCAAGGGATGGCTTGCACCTGTCACCCCTGGGCTTCCGGATATTGGCCAAGGCTATTGCCACCCCCATAGTGCCTTTTTTAGGCAAGGCTCAAATGACAAACCTACCTCCATAGAAAACACAAGTGGAAAAAAACTAAGGGTAATGCTGCTCAATGCCAGAAGTCTAAACCTCAAGATGCACGCCTCAAGCCCTCCTCAGTATGGAGAACATTGATGTCTGTGCAGTGACTGAAACCTGGTTCAAGGCTCCTGAGAGCACCCCAGCACTATCAGGTTTTACCTCATATCATGCTTTCCAGCCCCAAAACTTGGACCGAACCACAAAAGGAGGGGGAGTATCCATATTCATCAAAGATACCCACACCTCCAGGTTAGTGGCAACGCACGAAGCATCAGAGACCATCCAGGTGCAACTAACCATAGGCAAAACTGCCTTAAAATTTGTAGCATGCTACAGACCACCCTCTCAAACTCAGGAAACCCACACAGCCTTCCTGAAGACACTGGAGAGTATGAATGTCTCTCCAAATACCATCATATTGGGAGACTTCAACTACCCAAACATAGACTGGGAACATTACTCAAGCCCAAACACCCTAGTCCAAAGGTTCCTAGAATTCATAAACTCAAATGCGATGGAACAACTAGTCACCATTCCCACAAGAGGAGACAATATACTAGACCTGATCATCACAAACATGGGGACAAAATGCTCCACACCGGAAGTATATCCCTCATTGGTAAGATCAGACCATAAATTAATCTCACTGGAAATCCACATATCCCGCCCCCACCCCTTGCACAAATGACCACAGTGAAGAACTTCTCAAAAGCCAACTTCACACTTCTTAAGACTGAAGTGGTATCCTTCAAGGTCCCTGGGCCAGTGGAAACCACAACCCACACTGCTGAATCCTTTGCAAATGCCTTCTACGGGCACCTTCTAGAATGCATGGATCATGCAATCCCAAATAAAACCAAGACCCATTCCCCCAAAGGCAGGCGCCCGGTCTGGTAGACCCCAGCCATAAACAAACTTTACAACAGAAGGAAGAAGCTACTACATGACAGAGCAAAATCCCTAAATGGGAAGGCATCTCTGATCAGTACTAGCAAAAAACTACGATCGCTCATAAAATCATCCAAGGCCAACTTTGAGAGAAAAATCGCAAAAGACACAAAAGACAATCACAAGGCCTTCTTTAGCTATATTAGAAACCTGGGTGGAAACTCCCAGATATGCTCAGAGTTAGTCCAAAATGACAATAAATACACTGAACCCACTGACATTGCCAACATTCTGGCAGACAGGTTCAGTGCAAATTTCTCCTCCCCCCCAAAAGGAGAAATAACTATCCCAGCAGAGTGTAGCCTCCCTAACATCTCAGATGCCCAGGTGAGAGCCGCCCTCTCTAAAGCTAAAAACACAGCATCAATGGGACTGGACGGTGTCCCAGGCTGTGTGCTACATGAACTCCAAGAGGAACTAAACCCAAACATAAGGCTGCTGTTTAATCTTAGCCTTACTACAGGATATGTACCCAAAGAGTGGCGTACGGCAACAGTGGTCCCACTTCACAAAGGCGGTGCTTCTACGGACCCTGGAAATTACCGCCCCATAAGCTTGACGAGCCTGGTCTGCAAAGCTATGGAGAGGATCATTATGGAACTCATAAACAAAGACATTGGGGACCTACAGACATTGGATCCTACCCAATTTGGCTTTGTCAAGGGCAGATCCTGCTTTTGAACTTGGTCGACTTTTTTGAAACCATCACTAAGGCCATTGATGAAGGTAAGGCAGTTCACACAGCCTACCTTGACCTTGCAAAAGCCTTTGACACAATACCACACTCGGGCATCATAGACAAACTCACCAGCTTAAATGTAAACCCATATGTCATGAGATGGGTTGCAAACTGGCTCAAGGACAGAACCCACAGGGTCAGAGTTGCTGGAGCTATGTCAGACTCTAAGCCAGTCACAAGGCGGTGTCCCACAGGGCTCAGTCCTGGGACCCCTCTTGTTCGGCATTTATTTTTCCGAGGTACAGGCAAACATAGGAGGATTGTGGCTGACAAAGTTCGCAGATGTCTGCAAACTGGGCGCCATAATTGATACTCCAGCGGACACAAACATCCTTCAGAGAGGACTCATAGAAATGGATAATTGGTGCCAGAGCCATGGCCTTAAGCTTAACGCCAAAAAATGTATAGTCATACCCTTTGGGAAAAACAAGGTACCCACAGATTACCACATAGGTGGTAATCCATTAAGTATGGAAGAGGTAATCAGGGACCTAGGGACCCAGGTTGACAGTAACCTCTCATTTGACACTCACATTGCCAAAGTGGTTAGGAAGACCTTCTATATTGCCCACCTTATCATGAAGGGTTTCACATCTAGATCAAGAGGTCATTGTGCCCCTGTACTCATCTCTTATTAGGCCAATGATGGAGTACAATGCCCCATTTGGGATGTATCTTACCCGACACCTGCAGCAGTTGGAAAGACCCCAAAAGTTCCTCACCAAGAGGATAAAGGGTCTTAAACATATGTCATATGCTGCCCGACTGAAAAAACTCCAGCTCTATTCAGTCGCATACCGCCTACTCAGAGGTGACCTGTGCCTAACGTACAAGGCCATGTCCAATCCGGAATTAATGGACATGCTCCACCTCAAAAAATCCAAATCCATCAGAGCCACGAGAGCAAGAGACTTAAATCTCAACACAGAAATAAATAGGACATGCTGGAGGGACAGATTCATAACCTAGAGGCTCCCTACACTCTGGAACAGAATCCCAATCCATGTTAGGCAGAGCCCCTCACTAACTCTATTCAAGAGAAGTCTTGACGAGTGGATGGGAGATCATAGGTTTACCCCGGGGGTCATCTCTGTGTCACTACTGGACAGAGGCACAGTAAACTAAACCCTAAATGGGTGTAGTATTCTCATCCTAAGGGGTGGTGAAAGCCACACACACTCTGGCTAGGCTTATAAATGCCCTAGGGCAGATAGCCTAGTACGAACCTATGAACCTTACTGAAGCCACAGCCATTTACCTTGATTACTTGCTGAAACCTCTAGCAGAAAAGAATAAGTCATACATAGGTTCATAGGTTTATACTAGGCTATCTGCCCTAAGGCATTTATAAGCCTAGCCCAAATTTTTGTGGCTTACGCCACCCCTTATATGAAAAAATACTGTGCCCATTAGTTTGTTGTGCCTCTGTCCAGCAGTGACACAGAGATGATTCCCGGGGTAAACCTATGATCTCCCATCCACAGGTCTAGATTTCTCTTGAACAGAGTCAGCGAGGTGCTCTGCCTCACATGGACCGGGATTTTATTCCACAGCATAGGGAGTCTCTGAGTGATAAATCTATCCTTCCAGCACGCCCTATTTATATCCGCTAAGGTTTAAGTCGCTTGCTCTAGTGGTTTTGGTGGATTTGGATTTTGAGGTGGAGCATGTCCATTAATTCGGGACATGGCCTGTATGTCAAGCACATGTCACCTCTGAGCAGACGGTATGCGACTGAGTAGAGCTGGAGTTTCTTCAATCTGGCAGCATATGACAGATTTTGGAGTCCCTTTATCCTTTTGGTGAGGAACTTTGGGGTCTCTCCAATTGCTGCAGATGCCGGTGAGATACATCCCGAATGGGCATTGTACTCGATCATTGGTCTGATAAGTGAAGAGTACAGGGAACAATGACCTCACTAGATCTGGATGTGAATCCCTTCATGATCAGGTGGGCAATGTAGAAGGTCTTTCTAACCACTTTAGCAATGTGAGTGTCAAAAGAAAGGCCACTGTCAACCTGGGTCCCAGGTCCCTGATAACCTCTTCTGTGCTTAGTCGATTGCCACCTATATGGTAGCTTGGGGTTACCTTGTTTTTCCCAAAGGGTATGACTATACATTTTTTGGCATTTAACTTCAGGCCATGGCTCTGGCACCAGCCATCTGTTTCCGTGAGTCCCTTCTGAAGGATATCCGTGTCCGATGCACTTTCCACTATGGCGCCCAGTTTGCAGTCGTCTGCAAACTTTGTCAGCCAAAGTCCTCCCATGCTGGCCTGTACTTCTGAGAAGTAGATGCCAAACAATAGGGGCCAAGGACCGATTCTGTGGGACACCACTTGTGACTGGCTTGGAGTCTGACACAGCGCCAGCAAGACACCACTTGTGACTGGCTTGGAGATTGAATGGATTTTTTGAAGAAAATAAAAAACATTACAGTGGAAGCTGACAGTATTTTGGTAACTATTGATGTGGAATCCTTGTACACAGTGCTCCCTCACAATTACTGTATAACTGCAGCTATGGAGTCTTAAGAAACATAATCAGGGTACACAGGCACAACTGCAAAAGTTAAGCAAGCTCATTAATCTTGTACTGGACTACAATTTCTTTACTTTCAATGGCAAACACTACAAACAAAAAACTGGTATAGCAATGGGGGCTGCCATGGCTCCCAGCATAGCTAACATAGCCCTGGGCAAATGGGAAGAGGACTTTTGTGTTAAACAACACAGACTACATGCAGCATATCACATGCTATTTACGTTTTATTGACGATGTCTTTATTGTGTGGGAAGGTGACACCTTGCAGCTTGGAGATTTTATCACTTACCTCAATCAAACAACCCCCTTCTTGAAGTTTACCTCTTCCCATAGCTGTACTTCAACCACTTTCTTAGATATGCAGATTTCCAAGGACAAGAACAATAACAGAATCACCACTGATCTATTCAGAAAACCAACGAGGGATAACTTATTACTCCACAGTAAAGGTCTACATCCTACAAAAACCAAGTATAATGTAGTGAAATCCCAAGGCTATAGATTAGCTCGAATTACCACAGAGATGGAACCATTTTTGAGAAACCAAAACAATTTAGAGAATGATTTTCTAGTGAGAGGATATGAAAGTCAGATGTTAAAAAACATCCTGGAACCCATTACAGAACTGAAAAGGACTGAAGCACCTTCACTCAACCTCCCCAGTAGAAAAATGTTAAGTAATTCCACAGAGAATAACAAATGCAAAAATAGCTGCATCCTGACATACACTTTGGATTATCACAGTATCAAAAATATTATTGAAGAAAACTGGGACATTATCACAGGAAACCCTTTTCTGATTAACATCTTAGGTGAAGCCCCATCATTTGTTTATAGGAAGGCCAGGAATATTAGAAGTTTTGTTGAATTTAAACCTAGACCATGTGAGAAAAGCACTAAAAGATGTGAAACTAATTGTACATTTTGTATATTTATACAGCAAGATGATAGTTTTTATTGCCCTTATTTAAAGAAGATCATTAAAACCAGTGCAGGGGGCGACTGTAACACTAAAAAAGCAATTTACAGGGCACAGTGCAATGAATGTGATGCATTCTATGTGGGCAAGACTGTAAATAAACTCAAGCGAAGGATTTCATGTCATCTGTCAGAAATCCGCTCTGGATGTAAAAATAATGCACTAGCCAAACACCTTTCTCTTCATAAAAGACACACACGTTTTAAGTTCCAGATCCTGGATTGCATAGACATGGGTGATCTTGAAGGAGACATCCCGAATATTCTGGAGAAACATGAACTTATGTGGCAATTAAAGCTAAACTCTTTTAGAAAGCCTGGACTAAACTACTACTGTTCAATTAAAAGTGCACTGGAACTTAGAAAATTGCCACATTGTTTACATGACTAATTGTATTTTATTTTTTTTCTACAAATTGGTTTTAAATACCATTTTAAATCATTTGAAATTTAAGTGTATATTTTGTCTCCATCATCATATATATATATATATATATATATATATATATTTTTTAACTTTATTCAAAATGATGGTAATAACAATACTAACTAATTATACAATTATATAGGTTTTTAGGGTTCTTGTACACAGACCTGAAGAAGTCTAGAAGGACGAAAGTGATCTTTGTTAACAATAGATTATGTAAATAGAAACTGATTTTTACATGCAAAATGTATATTTATATATAATTTGTGATCGCAAAATGAACTAAGGTTTATATATTTCCAGCCATGTAGTATATTGCCTTGTATATAAAATCACAGACTTAATAATCTACTTAATAATTTGGTTAAATGAGATGTACCATTAAAGTATATTAGGGCTATATATTATTATGACCGCTACTAGGTAGGGCAGGACCAGCTCGAATGTCACACTGATGGGGGAAGGGATGTGAATTTAACATGTGTACCAATAACACTTTGTTTTACAGCACAATAAACCACTCCCATGCCTGATAAAAAGTATATATATATTTAGAAAGCTTGTGAGGAAATTATTACTCTATTTTTGTTTTACTTGGTTCGCTTGTCTGTGTACTTAATAAAGGATTTTCGACTGGAAACAGACTGCCTGCCTTGCTTGGATTACTTTTGAATACTTAGTAATGCTGTAGAATTATATATTTTCTATTATTACTTTTTGACTTGATGAGTTTACGTTCACTACTTCTACTACTATTGTCTGATCTGATTATATACAGTGAAATATATGGACTGAAAATCTTCCACACAGAGAAGTTTCTTACACGGTTTTGTTTTTAGACCCGCTACACTTTAGTGGGTTGTTTTGAGACTTCGGGGATACAACGGGGATTACTTGTTTTTTATATGGAATCCAACCATTCACACTGTTGGCCATTCTTCTACCTTTGCTAAACTGTTCTCTCAGCTTTTCTGCTATATGGTTATCTGTTTTATTTGATACATTTACATTGTGTGCAATAAAGTAAATATTTCTTTTGAGAACCTGTGGTGTGTCACTTATGATGCTATTACAAAGAAATGAACATCCTAGTAATGAATACTATAGAACATGAGCAGTGGGCTCCATTTACTATTATCCACTCTGTAGTTATTTCTACAGCTCCAAATCCAGAATACAGCCTTCTGATGCACTCCACGACCAAGTGATACTACAAGTATTTCTTCTTTCATGTGCTACTGTCAAGTATCGAGGTAAAAGCTAGATCCATGCACTGAAACATGCACGTCCCTAGTTACTTCACTGGTACAACTCAAGTCCCAGCCAAAACCATTCATTCCTTTATAGACATACTTGCATGTGTTCTGTAATATGCTCACTGTACTCATGTGCAGTTGTAATTAATATTTATTTGTATAACTACTGGGTCATTACCCGGAAAAGATTAGTACACATATGGAAACACTGGCCTATAGTTGCTTCAGTGGTAGAAATGGTAGTGTAACTGGAAAGGTATTCTTAAAGGTTTGGATTCAGTTCTGATCACCCATACCTCATTCCTTTCTCAGATGTATTTATACCCTTCAGCTGAGACTAACTCAGTTACTCCTCTTCTTGTGCTTCTATCACTTATGAAAATGAGGCAGCTGGGGATTTGTATTTTGTATGTCCATAAAGTAGTATTTGTGTGTTTATGTGTGTGTCTGTGTGTATATGCCCACACGCACACACCATTCAGGGTGGAGAAGCCATTTTAATTATTCAAGATTCCTTTGTTCTTGTGCCTTAATATCATCTTTATAATTACAGTTGTCTGATGCCAATTTTTTTCCTACCCATAAACTAATTTGAAGGCGGCTCGCATAAGTCCCTTTTACTTTAAGCTTGAATCTGTGTTGCCTATAATTATAATCCTCCTTGTGATAAACAGCTGTAGGATTCTGACAGCTGAAAAGTATGCTTTAACATATGTTCATAATTGCACATCATATTTCACACCAACTATAAAGAAAAAAGAAAAATCTTCACCAAATCCTACAATAAATCGAGAAACACAATCCCTGTACTGAACCTCATTTAACTACAGATAAACTACCCAAATCCTACACAAACATGATCACAAAAAAGACAATTGTAGAAAAAACAAGGTTGAACACTGCTGACAGCGTTTTAAAAACTTTATTCTTAAAATCACAGGATAAGCGCTTTCGGGATGACCCTTCTTCAAAAAAGACAAATAGTCTTACTATGCACTCAGTGAAATACACACATACAAAAACCTAAGTGTTGTTCAACAGACTGTTTAATTAGTGGCAAAGGTTTTTTGGAAGGTAAGGTACAGGGCTGGGGGTTCTGGAAGGGTCAGGGACAGGTTAGGTTTAGCAGTATGCATGAGTAATGATGGGCAAGGAGGCAAAGTCCTCGTGCACCTCCTTACTCATATGTGTTCACTTCTAAACCTGTCTCTGGCCCAACCCCAACCCTGCATCTCAACTTGTGCAAAGCCCTAGCAGTGTCACTATAAACACAAAAAACTAAACCTATCCTATTATCCAGATCTTACTCTAACCCACACCTGCACACTCACCCCCACCCTAATGACTACTAAATTAACTCTTTTGGCAAAATACAAGTTTGGCAACATGCACTTTCAGTAAAACGTGCATTCAGTAAAAGCACTACACAGTTTACTTGGGTGAGCTAATAAGCATTTGGCCAAGTGAACTGTTACCTCTTTAAACACTTTGAAATGCATATACTTCAGAATCGGCAATCAGCTAAGACGACCAGGACAGAATCCAATAAAGCATGGGTTCAGTTATTTTTTTTTTTTAATATACAGTACATTGTGTTATTCCATTTGAGCTTCACATTGCATTAATTACACAGCTCTCTCTCTCTACTGATTATTATGCATACATCATGATGTGCTTTACAGTAAATAAAACAATAAAGTTAAGTATTTCACACACTCGCCTCAATGCTGCAGTTGATTTGACAGCACAGCCTGGTTAGTCCACACAATGAAATTACAGAAAATCAGACAAATCCCTACATGACATAGGGCATTTGACATTTCCTTTTGTTACTGTATAGGATAAATCATATTCTAACAGTCTTTATATAGTTGTCCACTGCCATTCTTCTCTCACATGACTCTAAGTTATTACATTGTTGTTTAGGGACCAAGGGTCTTGTGCACTATTGTGAGATCTAAAATGTGTTGCGCTGCAATGTTATATTTCCATACAATAACAGAGGTTGCCAAATTCTTTTGCACATGTTGTGTTTTACAAGAAAATCCAGAAAAACATTATTTGAGCAGGTACTGAAAAATATGTGTTATTATTGCAAAATAAGCCATATGATTGCTGCTAGCCATTACACAGAACTATCCGTAAATCGCACTTGGGTAAAGTGGTCAGTGTGGACATCACATTTCAGGTGGCTCCAATTTACAATGAGCACACATACCTCCCTGTAGTGATTGACTGTCTAATAAAATGAAGTGTATACAACAGAAAGAAAACATGTTTAAGACCCTGACATGTCCTATGAGCAACTTTTTAAAACTCTGTAAACCATATCAACTACTGCAGCAGTTCTGCAAGAGACAAGTAGAGTGCTCATTTGTCAAATATTAGAACTATGAAATCATTTCTCAGTGTTGTTAGCTACCACATATTTAATGAGGACTATCTAGGGAACAACATTTTTTCCACCATTCCAAAAAGGAAAGATGCATTTTAATAATGGCAGTTCATTCTATTTATTTTTTGTATCTTGCCTGCAGCAGACATATTCAAATAATGTGCACACCGAATGTCCTTCAAAAAATATAACCTTTGAAACAAAAGTCTGAATACTAATGCATAAGTATTGTGCTCTGAATCCTTACTCCACTGTTTTATATCAGAAACATTTTAAAAATGCAGCCTTGGGAGACAGAAGTTTCTGCTGAAAGGAGAGGTACCTTGTTAAAAGGATCATTATGGTGGAATAAAGAGAGAGAGCTGACGTCTACATCAATCAACATTGTTGGAACACAAGTAAATCTTACTTCTATACTTGTTCAGTTTGACCTGAAAGTCACCAGTGCCGAATTAAATGTACACAGTGTGATTAATTACATAGCCATACGTCCCAAATATCAAGAATAGTGAGGTAGCATGGCATATTTTTGTCACTGTCATCTTCATTCTGTAGGCTCCCAGAACCACAATGACTAAGTATGATTTCTTTTCTTCTTCAATGTGGACACTGGGACTGACACAATGAAAGAGAATTTACTAAGCTCCATGCTCACAGTCACTGGCCCCATCAAGGAAAACTACATTCATTAACAAGATACATATTTAGGAAACTCTGCCGCCTTTAATAGTTAGGAAAGGCCATCTACATAAGAAAGTGATGACCAAAAGTGCAAATGATCCAGAGTCCAGAGAAATGTTGCAGCTAAACAGTAACAGCAGTATACAAGCACTTGATAATATGTACATACATAGAGCTGACGCCCAGTTGCCCACCAACATTTTGCACTATATGCAGCTTTAGTAGGCACTGACACACTGTTAGTTGCTCTGTTCACCCACAAGATCCACATTAGATTGTTGGGTTGAGGCCCCATCATCTGTTTACTGTTTATAAGATACGGTTGTAGCTGTTTTTTTTTTCTCAGTTGTTTATTCCTAAATGGATCTGCCTGAAGTGGAATATATGTTTTCTTTCCATATCTCCCCCCACCCCAAAAAAATATATATGCAGGTTTATTGTCTACTCTACAGTGTCCATATACATGTTGCATTTATACTTGTCCTTGTGGCACAAGTTATGGCCAGAAAAAAAAATAAAGTTCATTTAAACAGTTATAAATCCCAGCTCAAGAAAATGAAAGGAGAGATTAAAACAGAAAAGAAAACTGCATTGATTCTTTTCTTGCAGTAGGTTACTGTGGTCTGCTTCATCAGAAACTAGTCAAGAGCTCCTTGTCAAAATAAAAATCTCCCTTTTGCCTTAAGTATTGCATTTAACACACAATCCCCCAACTGTTTATCTACATTTTAAGTAAATCCTGATGTAAAAAACTATCTCATCCAAAATGTGTTAAACCTCTCTAATAAAAAAATTCTAAATTAGTCTAAAGAAAGCCATAATTTGCTCTTTTGTAGAGAGTGACAGGTATTTACAGCAGAAAACTTTGCAGACCTTATGTGAAGTTACCTGTGCTGACCTCATAGCTGACTTTTTAAAAGAACTTCTCTTTACTGACCTTATAGATGATTTTTGAAGCACATCAAGGTCTCCCTCATGCTCAAAATGTATTACATTTGGATGCCAGCAGCACAATTCACAAGAAGTCATTTACTGATTTAGAGGTTAACCACCCTACAGTAATGGCCAACTCTGAAAAACAAAACTCTTACACTAGAGTTTACAAAGATGTCTCATCTGTCTCTCCAGGAAAAGCCTTATTCCAGTGTTTACCAGGCCCTCACAAAGAATGTCATCATAAACATATCAACATACAGCAAAATTAATTACCAAGTAAAAACACCAGCTCTTTCATCTCTACCAGTATAGCTCTAAGTATATATTTTATTTATTTAATGTTTGTTGCCTGAGGTAGCCGGCTGATCCCAGTAGACCAATTTCAGCCAGTATGGGATACAATTACAGCACAAACAAATTCACAATTACAGCCAATATGAGCTGAGTAAACCACAAATTATGTAATAAGCAAACAAGGTAATAGAACCGACTATGTTTTCATATGTACATACAATAACATGGCGGATAAGTGGAGATAATAAAGTGGTAAGTACAAAAACTCTAACATGTCACTCTGCACTGCATAGAATGCTTTACAAATTGTTGAAAGACTACAAAAGCAGTCTCTAAGAAATTCAGAAAGCTAAGCTGTACAGGGGGAACTGGAGGAGATTGTTACAGATCAAAAAATAAAACTCTCAAAAAACAGCAGTACCCTGGTTATAGATGAGGTTCATACAATTACATCTGGATGCTGCAGACTAACCCAAAAGAGAGCGTCACTATTACCTATTTGCCAAGGGCTAAAATTAGAAATACTAATGGATTCAAAAGGAAATATAACAGTGTCATGGTTTACTTTGAGTTGTATGTTCTCATTCTGTAGCTGCTCAAGTGCCAGTACAGAAAAATGAGTATTCTGAATGTTTCACGTTTCTTGGAGGGTGTAAATATCTGCACGTAGAATGAAACATGGTGAAAAAAATGCCATAAATATCCCTCAAGAACAATTCTTCTGCTGATGAAACTTTATTCAAATCCCATATCATTTGACCCTAAGTATCAAGTCTTGTTAGATTGCTGGCAGACAAAATGGTAACATTAACATGGTCTTTGGGGTTGAGAGCGTTTTTACTTATTCCTGAAGTTGCATTGCCTCAGAGTTAGTACATATACAGTTGTGAGAGTGGAACAGTATTGCTCCCAATTGGAAGGCTGAAGTGGAACTGCTCTAACAACTTTTGTGAAAATTAGTTATCTGAGTTAGACATTTTCTAACTTCACTGTTCCAGAGTGCAGTGTATTAACTCCCAGAGTGCAGTGTATTAACTCTCAAAGTGTCATGTAACTACAGCCTTCTTATTGATGGATTTAGTACCTCCCATTTTTTCAGAACTAATAAGAGAGGTGGAAGAATGTCCATATATGTACATGACAAACATATGTGACTAATTAATGGAAACAAGAGGAGGATATCAATAGCGGTTTACTATCATTACTGCAAAAGACAAAACATTTGCCATTCGCAATAGCGAAAAATAAACACCAAAACCTGACTCCCCACTCCTACTCAATGTCAACTGAAATGATCAACACATTTCAGTTGATATGGTCACCGAAACCATCACGTGATATCCGTGTAGGAGCTGATGTAAATCATACTCCTATAGGATATATCACATTTTTGCAGGGGGGCAAGTCCCCCTGCACCTCCCACACCCCCTGCTAATAATATATTCCAACTCCGAGATCACACTACAGTGGGGATATGGATGAATTTCCACTCCCCACTGTATCGAGATCTCCATACAGTTTGTCGAACACAGTTATGCGAATGCAGTACTGCATTCACTTAAGTGTGTTTGACTGCCCCATGCACTTGACATTGTGCAAATGACAATCTGATTTTTGGCAATATATGTGCTGACAACTTGGCGTTTGCACAATTAATAGTAAACAATCAATAGCATCACTTTATCTCTTAGCAAAACTGATTATAGTATATTCAGCTATTACTGCAACTCTTTTGTGACACCAAATGTCCACAAGGAATATTTTTACACAAAAGTTTTCAATTTGAATTAAGTAGTACCATCATGGATGACTGACTATACCATTACTGGTGGTGCTAAATACCATACTAACTATGCATATACCCAATTTTATTTTATTTTTTTTTTTTTTATTAAACATTTTATGTTCCTGTACCCTCCCAGTTGGTGAACAACTGCTCCTGGTGCCCTCCATTAATCTCTGGTTACCTGAAGCCATCCGTTTCCCTGAACCTACTCCACTATCCTAGGCCAGAAAGGAGATTTGGGTATCCCAGTGCAGCGTCACAGATTTTCTGTGTCCTACCCCCCTGATTCCACACCCATGGAGAGGATGTGCAGTGATGCAATAATGGAATATCGTGCAGATCTCTTGCATACCATTCTATTGTGCTGAGTGCAGCCCCCTTCCCAGTCTTCACCAATCAACAATGAAAACTACTAATGAAAGCACTGTCTCCTGGGTGTGTGAGCTTACAAAATACTACTCTCCTCCAGTTCCCCAGCTGACTCACCAGGAGTCGGGACTGCTAATTAAACAAGGTCTCCTGAGCTATGGTCAGGCCATCATCCATCTGCCCCATAAAGCCAGCCAATGCCCAGTACTTTATAGATAGGTTTAATAAAGTACCTGATGTATTAAGCAACTTGAGGCCACCTTGTACCATGCTAGCAGTCATCTCTGCCAGTGCAAAATCAGATCAGCTATCAAATTTACTTTTAAGACTCTGTCCAGATATGTTTAAAAAAGGGAAAATACTTAGTTGTTTCATCTCCATAACGTTTCGCTCAAAAATCAAATTTAAAAGATGTCTTGCAGCAAAAAAGTTGTGATAGTCAATTATACTATTTGATCTACTGATGTGATCAGTGATAGTGTTAATTCATTGGGTAAGTATGTTTTATTATTCACTGCTTCAGTCATGTGTGCTCAGCATAACCACTAATGCAAACAACTTCACAGAATGATCCAATTCCAGTCACTTTGATATCTAATATGATTCAGCAGCTTTGCTGGACCTGCATCACATTAAACAACTTAGTTTAATTATGAAACAACTTCTGCAGATAAAAAACCTATTGTTAACCAACATACAAACATTACTGTTTCACAGTTCACTCCAGTGGCTCTCTCTCTAGACCAATGTAAAATATCCAGCTTTAGCAAACAAAAATGAAAAACAAAATAGATGACACAGAAAATATGGAACCAAATAATTTGAGATTTTTTTCATTGAAATCAATAGCACCTTTTTGTATCCACCAAGTTAACACCCTTAGCTCCTTATGGTGTCCAAAGCTTTTTTGGGTCTGGCTTCTTTAAGTGACTTACCAGCTAACAGTACTAGAAAGGGTAATGGAGTAATTAGCAAAATATGTAGACTGGTAATATAGGATGCCCAACAGAAATAAATCCCTTTTTGCCACTTATTATTCATACTTTCATATTTAAGGTAATATTTTCATAATGGAGAGACTTACAAGCTATTGAAAGATATAGTGTGAAATGTTACAATGGGAGACAGGAAGATTTATTGCCATTGTACATATATATTACAATAAATTGGACATAATGCAAGTTTTTTGTTAGGAATTATGACAATAAGCAATATTTTCATATCCATTTAAGATGTCACAAACAAGACTTACAAACTAATGCATGGCATTAGGCAAAACTTTAGATGCTGAAGAAAAGTGCAACTGATATTTGCACTATTTGCACTTCAGAGATATTCAGTGTTATTTATATTGCTAATTACGCAATCAAGCATATGTTTTCATATTTCTCTAAATATCTCAATAAATATGCATCCAGAAAGGAATTTCTTGCTGTCATGTCAATGCTTATGCCTGGTTAACAAATGTATCTTAACAATATATGTCTTAACTATATAAATATAATTTAAGGGAATAACTTAATTGCATTTATACAAAATAACTGCATCTTTGAGGGTGACTACTGAGCCACCTGTTACAGAGCCCGCAGGCTCAATCAGATAGATACAAGAATCTCTCTTCTCCTGGACATTTCATATTTCATTGTCTGAACAATAATGGATGGTATAAAAAAACACTAAACATCCGGAGATATTAAAAAATAAGAAACATTTTAAGGAAGGCATGTAAATCTGGGACTACAACTGCAATCTGCAAATGCAATGGTTGACTCACACCAGATATCATTTTTCTTTTTTCAAAAAAGGAAAGCTTTTGTACAATTCTGAAAAAAAATGAAGATAATTGCAATTTGCATATAGCTTAAATTTCTGGTTATATTTTCCTTTCCAAAGGAACATGGATGTTTACTATTCATTAGTGCGGAGAAGAGCACTCTTGGCAAATATCAAAGATCGAGGTAATGCTAATTTCACGAACTGTAATGATACCCCAACTCATGAATGGGGTTCCATTCCTGTCACAAATTTAGAAACCCAAAACATTTGGAAAAATTAGAAAGGGAGGTTAGAACAAACAGAATCTTTAAGTGAAATTTTGTACAGTGAATCTTCAAAAAACAACCTACAATCCAATTTTCCTCTGAATGACCAGGAATTTTGGCTGACCATATAATTTTACTGAACATACCATGGTCAGACAAGGTAATGTGGTATACTGATATGGACCTATGAAGTGTTATTTGGCATAGCATGACAGAAACATGATTCAACAGCCAATGATCAATCATTGTGATCAACTGCATAGCTGTGCTTTTTTACTGATCTTTTTCCAATCAATAACAAGTTCTTGACCAAACTATAACTAAGCATGATATTTATCTATTAAATATAAAAGTGGAAAATATTACTACTGTTTTCTGTCAGATGGTGATCAGTATTTATATTATTTTCAGAGTGCAGTTAAGTTTATTTACTCATTTATATGGCCATGACTACTATGACTTCAAAGAACATGATCTTGGAGTTATTTTTTTTTGAATGCCGATGTGACTTAAATTTGCATGACTTGAGAAATGTTAGCTTGTAAGGTAATCCAATTTTTTCAGTGTGTTCTATTTGCAAGTATTCATCTTTCTATTGTTTCTTGATATAGGACGTCATTTGCAAGTTGTTGCAATCTGCTCTCATTCACAATGTTCATTTTTCATTATACAGCTGATCCACACTGCATTGAATCAACACTGGAAACTACATTTTGAAAAAAAAAAGACACGTTAAGTGCATAATGTACATCAAAGTTAGTTTACAGCCTTACTCAGTATTTATGCAATAGGTGAGAAAACATTTGCTATATGTTAAAATAAGTTAAGTATCATGCTACATCCCCAGATCAGTTTATTAATATAAAGACAATGATATTTATTTAAAAGTACCAAAGGTTAACCTTCCACTAAGGGTTAAAAGATACTATTGGAGGGTATGGTTTCCATCTGAATGCTGACACATGAATAACTGGATGTTGAGTTATGTCCATTGGTTACCAAGCATCAAAAGCCTTGTATATTTACTAAGTGATTTATTGTGCATCCTAGTGCCAATTATATATTTTGTTATAAATTTGTAAATATATTTAAATCAGTATTTCCTGCAATCTAGCTATAATTTAGTACACAATTTTATCAGCTACAGTCATTATCAGCTCCCTTTTTCTCATTTTCTGCATAGGGTTGTGGTGTTGTGTCATCTGTCGCTATCTCTCTCTATTCATTGCCACTCTCCTACCTTCTTCGACACTCACGCCCAACTGTCACAGGTCTTCTGTTACACAATCCATTCACCTCTTTGCTGAATGCCCTTGTTTCCACTTGCCTTCTTCTTTCAAATCATATTCAGCAGATAGTCTTCTGCTTTTTTGCATAATTGAAAGAAATGTCACATTTCCATGTGGAGGATGCAAATATTGCACATATTTTGAGACAGATGTTTTTGTCAACCCTGACAATGGCAGGAGATTTTATTTTAAAGTCCCTGCTAGCTGTGACACTAAAGATGTTATTTACCTAGCGCAATGTCACATGCTCTTCATTCTATGTTTGGAAGAGCAATCGGAAGTTTAAGGAGAGTATAAGGGAACACCTTTATTCCATTAATAGCAAGTACATATCAAATGCTCTAGCGAAACATGTAGTGGAGAAGGGGCCTGAGCATAAGTTCAAGTTTAGAGTTATTGATAGGGTTTATGAAACCCTGAGAATGGGTGACATTTGGAATCGTACAGAGACTGTGGAACTTGAGTAGATTGCTAGGATGCATGTGCACAAAGGTTTGGCACTAAATGAGAATGTCCCTCTTAAACCCGTACTGAAAGCATGCGGGTTGCTTAAGTGAATATTTTAAATGCCTTTATTATATATTAATGCTTTTTACAATATGTTTTTGGTTGTATGCACTTATACCTTTAAATGAAAAAGGGCATGAATCAATTTGACTCATGATTGGTGGGGTATGTAGTATTTAAGCTGCTTCTGTTGTGAATTTGGTGGATCTGATGAAGCAGAGTTTTTATTTTCTGTGAAAGCACTTATTCCTTATTTACTTGTGGAATAAACTACAGCAGATTTTACCTGCCTCTGTCGTTCCTAGTGCAACGCTTTTTGGACTGTGTTTATACATTTGGCTGTTTGTTGCACTTGGTTTACCTGAGTTGTGCATAGCTGTGTTTCTGTATTATATGTATATGCTTGGCCTTTTATTTTGAGACTTGTGTCTTTAAGAGTTGAACATTTCTAATGGAAAGTTGTTTATGATTGCTCAAGATATTTGCATCATTCCTTCCATGACATATTCATAGGATGCCGAATTTTTTTGTAAATTTTCTTTGTACTGATTCTAGAAGTGTTTTCTGTGTAAATACAAAAATGTTATTATACTCAAAGCCTGGTCTTGTGTAACACTTAAGTTATGATACTGAACAAGACATCTCTTATTACTTGATTTTCAACCATAAAACCCATGTGTTTTAGAGCCTAGCAAGTAATTACAGCAATGTTAATGAAATGAGAACTCTGACATTGTTAAAACCATATCTTTATAGTAATCTTCTACTTAGAGTGTTAGCAAGATTGCAGGTTTTATTATAGGAGAGTCTTAATGTATATGGCACTACATTTGTAGTCATTTTATAATACAGATGACAAAATAGTAGCTGGCAACAGCTGGATAAATGCTGGAGATTTGGTGAAGCTTAAAGTGAATATTTAATAAATGGTCCCTATTGCCAATTATATTAAATGAAGTATAACTATGGTGCCAAAAAGAAATGATACAAACTTATGATTAAGTACACCTCAACAACACTTTCCCTTACCCCCACACCATTTACATGGATTACAGTGGTATGTCACTCACTTGCAATAATCTTCAAATCTTGGAAAATTAACCAAGAAAGTAGAAACAATTACTGGTTTAACAGAGTCATAGACATCTCAGTTTGTCCAACAAAAATGTTGGCATGGAAGAATTTGCTGATATTTTTTTTTCTACAATGATCACTTTCATTCCTATAATCTATCATTTATATTTTAAAAATCAACTACTGATGCTAGTATGTTAGCTATTTCTAAATAACTTTCAATAAAGGTTTACATGAGTTAAAAAAAAAAAAAACAAGTATGTAATCACACGGATATCACATTACCAGTATAATGTTTACCCTTAAACCAGTTCTGTTTTGTAGACCAACTAACACAATTCTAAACTTTCAGGACTAGACAGGCATAGATTAAACATATTTTAAAACATTGGAAATGATTTTAGAAGCAGAGATTAAAACATTAACTTCATCTAACTGTGAACAAAATATCTTTGATACATAAACTCAAGCAGTAATAAACTTAAGGCTCTAACACTCACACCCCCATTTGCAAGTAATTTTCATATAAGATCAAATACCTTGTGAACTTAGTTTCTTAGTTCTAGAGGCAAAACAGCACACACCAGAGTTAAACCAAGATTTCTTAGCAGCGGCCAACTCCATTTGGTTGAAATCAAGTAAGAGGCCTTGAACTAGTAATTTTAATTACCTAACACAGAAAAACACTTTAGACAAGATAAACAGTCATTTTTCAAATCCTGAAAGTACTAATAGAAATGGGCAGAGGGGGCATTATTTACAGATGTTCAGTCATTAAATTTATCATCACACAAAAACACTCATTCTTTGGATGGCACCAAGAGTTTTGTCTTTACTAACCCCCCCCCCCGCACAAGCACACACACACACCTTTAGATGACATTCAAATACATTGCCTTTTGATACAGCTGATGGTGAAGTATTGATAGAGATTTTCTTTTTTTATGAAACAATGTATTTAAAGACAGAAAAAAAATCACATTCTAAGTATTTAATCAATTTTATTATAGTGTAATCCAGCTGCACAGGCCAATTACTTTTCTGTGCATTAGAAGGTGCTGGCAGTTTTTTAAAGAAAAGCAGAAGCAATATTCAGAAAACACACTGACCAATTAAGATAACATTATGTAATGATATTTCAGCTAAATGTCCTCAAATTTTTTTTAAATTTATATGTACTAGTGGACACTGCATTATAGTGAACATGTCTTTACTTTTTGCTATTTAGACATTTTCAAAAACACAGGCATACATCCACTTGACAGGAAATGAAAGTAAAATCTTTAGACGGGTTCTTTCTCCCTGCCGAGTAGTTTCAGTTTCTCACAAAATACACAGGAAAAAAAATCAATGGCACCTTCTGACTGAAGGCTTTAAAAGCAGCTTTTTGTTATGAAACAAATCAAAAACACTTTTTTTCAACACACAACAACAGAGACGGTCAATGAACTGCAAACAGGCACACTAGCAGTTTACTACTTCAAATGAAACTCAGCAATTCAATCCCTAATGTCTAACACGTCAAATTTATAAATACAGATACCACTAACATATTGGCTAATTAAGTCAAATATTTCTACTGAAGCTCAGTATTCACACATTTGAGTATAATATATCTAATTTAAATATATACAGCACTCTTATACCTCAGTTCAACTTTATTATCAACAATTTACTTTACGGGCAAAAGTGACCCACCCAAAACACCACCTTTAAGGTGTGTAGTATTAGAATTATGATTTTCTCCAAAAGGAGTAGCTAAAAGGACTGTAGCTTTACTGTTTGACAATCACTGTATAGCAGGCGTTCCTAAAACACCTAATCAGTCTGGTCCATTAAAATTTAAATCTGTACATACCTGCATTAGAAGCCCAACAGGCACATTACAATTTCCTGAGAAATGAAACTGTTGAACATATCACATCAAAGCTGCTTCAAAATTATCTGATACATTACTAATCTGTCAGACAACTATTAAATCTAAATATTTTTCTTGTATGAGAAGTGCACCCGTTAACTGCAAAGAATGTCTACTTAATCACTGCAAGATAAATGAAGATCAGGAGAATGCATTGTAAAGATCCAGTAAAGAGGTATATCCCTAGAGAAATGCAGATCAGGAGAATGCACTGTGAAGGTCCAGTAAAGAGGTATATGCTTAAGCATGCCACGAGCATCTGACTTTTCTTCTCCCACACAACTCAGTGCACTTGTATAGTCTGATGGCAGCCAGTATTGTTTGTCCCTGCAGATGGTCAAAGAGAGGTTTGCAAAAAGGACCAGTAGCTTCTTCTAAAACAAGGGAACATACAAACCATACTAGGCAAGTAATCACCATAACCTTAAGAGGTTTAGCCATATATACACCGCCAAAGAAAAACCTCTTACCACCCTTTACAAGCACTTAATAGTGCCTACCTACTAAATTTAACCTGGCTATACATGACAATGCTGAAGTAAATCTGCATCTACCCATTCAACCATCAAGACTAGCCTTAACAGCAGACGTGGTATATTACTTGACCTGCAGTGATAGCTTAATCCACAGGCTGGAAATACAATTACTTTGGAACCTATCCTTCTAACTAGTCTTGTTTATTGCTGTACATTTAGGTCAAATAGAACTGGGTCTTTCCTGGCTCAAAAAAGCAAGACAGAGATCACCTCAGAGCAGCCAGTAGGCTACTAAGTATGAAGAAGGTTGTGCTGCTTTACTGGGATAGCTCTAGGATTTAAGTCCTTTATGTCACTAGGGACTTCGCAGTTGAACAATATCCTTAGATTTGTATGTACAGGTATATGGAATTCAATGATGGGCCTGATAAATGAAGGGGACAGTGGTTAAGACGACTTCTTTGGATCAAGAAGATACTCCAGTGAAAATTCACACTGGTCTAAATAAGAGGAGCTCCTGATAAAGGTGGACATATGATGATCAGAGAGGGAGATCTCCACATAACTTCCCAGGTCTCTTATGAATGTGTATGTCTGAAGAGGAGTACCACTTCTAACACATGAGCTGGGAACAGCTTTCTTGCTGAAAACTACTATGTTGCACCTTTTTGCGTTTACCTTGAAACCATTTTCAGTGCACTAAGTGCATATTCCAGCCCTTGTCAGAGTACTTTAATATCAGTAGATGAGCAAACAATACTACCCAGCTTTCAATAATCAGGAAATCTAAGTCAAATACACGTTTGGGATATTGGCCTCAGTCTACAACCTAAATGCTACACAGGAGAGGGCCCAACACTGATCCATGTGGTACCACACTACTTAATTTTACATTCAGAGAGAGTACCAGCAACTTTTCACAACTTGTGATGTGTTGGATATCCAATAAACAATCCATCTGACAATGCAGAGTTTTTACTAAACATGTCTAATTTTTCAATAATACCATCATGGCTGATAGTGTCAAAAGCCTTGGCTAGGTCAGGATAAGCAGCATGCATTGAGTGGCCACTGTTCTTGGCCTCTATTTTTTTTTTTTTTAAAGTAGCTTACTAGGTTCTGGAGACAGGGCATGCACTTTAAAAATTAAGCTGAGCGGGATCTAGATCAGTTAATCTGCTCATGTCTGCATAAATGAGTTATGCTGTGATAATTAAAAAAATTACTCAAAAGTTACTTAACATACAAATGGCTTTACCACTGTAATAGTCCAGGGCAAACAATAATTACTACTAATACTTCTCTCCTTTTCTGAACACTAACAGTCTACCTTACCCCACCCTCCATTCCGCAGCACACATTGTTCAGAAAATATCGAACAGTCTCTATCCCAACTGATTTCTTTTCACCACCATAGTTCTTATCCCATTCTTTATCCTTAGCCTCCTGCTTCCCCTTTATTTCCAAGAATAAATAGAATTTGAATATATAATAACAGCCTACTTCTAAAGTACTCTTTTACCAATTGACTATATGGTGTAAAATTGTAACAAATCTTTATCTTTAAATATACACTGTTCAGCTCCAATATCCGTAAATGTATTAAAGCTGTGTAAATATTTTTACCTTATATTCTGTGTACTGTAGAAAATCATCACTATATCTATGTGTACCCAGTGTTTATTATGTGGAGCTTTTCTCCCTGGGACTCCATTGAAAATGGGTTTCTGCCTAGTCGGACTTTCCCGGTAAACAAATGCAAAATAAATAAATAAATAAGGTTGGTAAGTCTGATGGCCCATAAATACCTGGGCCCGTACAGAGGCCACACTTGTGGTGGCTCACTAGGCACCAGGCACAAACCCTATGGATAGGCTGAGGTTGAACAGTTTAAGAAGAAGCTCAGATAGTGCATACTGGGCACCGAAGAGAATGCAGACTAATGTATCTGGTCTCCCAGAGATATTTTCTAGCTTTTGATGTGATTCTAAGACTAGTTCCACGTTGATTTCAGGGGAAACTAAATTTACGTTGCTAGTGGGGGCAACGATGTGACCAGATAGGGAAAACTTAGCACTAAACTTGTCCGCTAATATATTGGCTATATTTTTGAGATCAGACTGTGTGATATTATTATGGATAAACTCATGGCATTGTTGGACATTATTCCTTAATTTCCTGAAATGACTGAAAAAAAGATTTGTAGTTTCTTTTTTTTTTTTATTTATAGTAACCTAAAAATGTATACATTGCTTAACATTCTGTAATAATGCTATTAAGGTCCTTGGTGTGTTTTAGTGTGGTCTTGATAGGGCATTGGGGATTTTATACAGTTTTTCATTATTTGATATACAATTTATTAATACCAGAGTTCCAGCAAACAGGTGTATTCTTGAGTATACTATTATATTTAAGTCAGATGGTTACAGAACTTTCTATGTAGCTTCTTAGGTGCTGTTTGAACTAGAACATGAATGTGGTAGTGCTCTTAGATAGGTCCATTTGAGGAGGATTGTTTTGAATTTTGTAAAGGCTTTCTACAAGTTGAAGTAAATTTACCCTGGAGAAATCCCTAAAGACTGATCTGGTGCTTGGATAAGAAATACTTAAATAATTTCTGATGTACTCTCTGTGCCATCTTAATTTTGAATATCTCATACCCTGTTTTTCTGGAGTAAACTTTGAAGCATGTTATTGTCATTTTCATAGAGCCCCTAGTCTGTCATCAGAATGTATAGTGCTCCAGATTTTATCTCACCAACTGTATGTATAAAACAGGTCTTGTGCATCCCACAGTCGCCATGATCTTTTTTTACTGCTTTCATACACTGAACACAGATTTTTACTTTATATCATGACATAAAAATATGAAGGTGCCTTTCTATTTTTTGTTGTCAGCATTTACCTGTTACTAGATAATCTCCTTTTATATTTTCATTAGACAGGTATACGGTCTTGTCTGTACAGCAAAATTATGGGTGCACACTGTTCTATCCATCTTTGTTTAAAGGATTCAGCAGTGACCATATGGCCTGACATGACTGGTATCACTCCTACCAAAACATGCATTTATTTGGTTTATATACCTGTCCATCCGGTTATACAAATGCAAGGAGATATACATGTTCATTATGTATATTTCCTTAGCACCATCCTCTACCACTAGTCCCTCCCCATTAAGTTCTGCTATGATCCATTTAATGTGGATGTGTAGAGTACCTAATAAATGAGACCAAGTATTCCTTAATGGTCTGGTACATTATTTGTTTGGCCTCTTGTTCTACTTGTCTTTACTCGCTTTTCATTACCTAAAATAGCTCACTGCTCCTACTCATGGTGTGTTCATTTATACTGAACGTTTTGAATGTTTTTTCATCCTGTTTACAACTGCTTTTGACAATATTTTTTTCCATCACTGAAATGTTTCACACACAATTTTGATGTTCCTGTGCTGTAACTTGTTTTCCCCATACTTCTTCAATTTTACCTTCTAGACTAGGTTTCTAGTGAGAATAGGACATTAGGTGCTGCTATAGTATCCTACTTACTTCCAGGCTTAATTTATAGGCATTTTTCTCATAGGCTGTGGCTTTTAAATGTAGCGTTTAAAGTGTGTGTGTAGTTGTTTCTGCTGCTCAGTTTGTGTGGGCTATTCTGTACTGCACTCCTTTGATATATACAGTTATTGCACTGACCACGTCTAACCAGATCTGACCTTACTGCACAGTGAGGTGTGCTATGTTGTATACATAGCATCTACCCAGAAAATGGTTGGTTTTAAAGTGTTTGCAGCTATTATGTAACACTCCCTACATTCATCTTGGTCACTCTCCTGTTTTGCAGGGTTACTAAATGGTGTTACTAATAGCATAACATGGCTCTAAAGCACACTTAGTTGCATGCTACAGTTTCTGTTGTTTATTTAAAGGAATTCAGTGTTTCTTCTAGCTCAACCGTACTGCCTTGTAAACTGCTGCTATTTGCTTATAATATAATTGTGTGCAGATTTTACTAACTGTTGCTTATAATATAATTGTGTGCAGATTTTACTAACTGTTCAGCTGTCATTCTATTGTTATGTAATTTCTTCCATGAACATTCAAGTATTTGCTGCACCAGTGTTAACATATCTTCACTTTACCTAGTACATTTCCTCCACAGCACTTAAATTTCCCAGCACATCATCTTTTCTTGCGGATGAAATTCTTTCAATATATAGTTCTTGCCATTGATAATTTGCCCCACCTGACAAACATGAAAGCTCAGTCCAACACTGTCCCTTTTGTTGCCATTCTTATTGGACTTTGTATTCTGAGACAGTGTAAGAACTGCATATTGCTCACCAACAACCAACTTCTACTGATATACTATGACAAGATTTGCTTGGGGTGTAATCTACAAAGCTTGGAGTCCACCCTCTCATTTTCACAGACATTTAGCAAGCAACAGAAACATCCATACCTCCATCTGAGCACATATACCCAAAGCTTGTAAAAAAAAAAAAAATACTCCCCAAGCATCTGAGAATCAGGACTAAGCAACCTCTGCAGAAATCACCTAGCACAGCTCCATCATACTGATAATTCACTGTGTCCCTAGGCTGCAGACTGCTTAGGCCTCACTACCATTAAGCCTGCACATCCAAGTAGAATTGTCCCAGTAGCTGGTACCGATTCTACTCACAAGCCTTGACAAAGGCAGAGTCACAACCGACGCATCATGGAATCTGCCACTGAAGCAACACAAGAGCCCTACAGTTCTTCAAGCAGGACAAATCCCTAGTGGTGGGTTCATGTAGCTGTGAATTATCTTAAGTGCTCAACCCAGGAGGACATACAGAAAGCCACAGTGGAGATTGTTGTGCGTGTGTCAAATGGCCTGACTGGAATCCTTCCTTCAGCCAGAATGATGCTCAGACAAAGGGAAAATAATTGGCTTTGGCAATTGTCTAAGTAGGTGATACCACTCTAGGGGAATCCTGTATGCATCAGCTTGGGACAAGATGATCAACAGCCCAACTTGCTTAACAAAGGATGAGTCACATATTGGCAAAAGTACTTCATAGCCACACAGTACCTTTATAGGCAAAGCTGACCTTCTGAACATTACAACATAACAAAAAGGCATGCAGTAAGTTCCAATCGGGACCACATTAAATTTGGTTTGCTCAGTACCAGAAGTTTTAACAATAAACTGACAGATCTAAAGGTTCTCTTGATACTTGAACACAGTTCTAACTATGCTATATCAAAGACTTGGTTTCAGTGCAATGTCAGCACTACTTCATCTCTGGGTTTCAGGGGATATCAGGCAATCAGACCTGCTGAAACAGCTAGGAAGCATCAATGTTTGGCATAGACCCAATTATCTCTACACACCTTTCCTGTGACACAAAGAGCTTAATGAACTTCAAAATACCCTAAACAAGACAAAGTATCTATTCACAGCCTGCTATAGGTCATGTTTTACATCCTTGAAGGCCCATGACAGATTTCTAAATGCACATCTTTCAAATGTTCACATTTTTGCCTAATACTTTTTGTCCATTCCTCATACCATTTGTGTTTTTTGGCAAATTACAGAGGACTGAAATCACTAAATAATGACACATATTTGAATTTCAGATGGCTCCCCATTGAAATTTTGGCACTCAAAATTCTGAGTATCGAAAAATAGAAAAAACGCAGAGAACAACAAATTTTGAAAATCACTCTTAAAATTTTGTTCTGTACCCCCCATGTGGAAGGAAAACGCGCAACACCCACCAGACATGTATAGTCAATGCTGAGATTAGCTTTCCTTGGAGAACATGGAATATTCTGAAAAGTGGCAACTTGGATTTAACAAATGTTAAGTAAGTTCCTTTCAGCCATTCAGTCCAGTGTTTCAGGACTCTGTCCAGAGGGTCCCGGCATTTCAAATGATTACCATTTCAGACTTTATATCCTTCAGAAAATGCATGCTAATGCAAAACCTGCTATTCTAGAAACTCTCTAGGTATGAGCAATTTCTAAAATCTGTCCCTATTTTTGTGCCTTTGTCCATGTTTGTTGAGCTAAGAAGTTGAAAGGTATGTCTAAAATATGTTTACTGAACTACCCATAAATAAAAACACCTGATTTCAATTATTTATCAATTAACTGGAGCAACTGTAACACAAATGTTGGGGATACACAATGATTCTTAAACTTAGAAAATGATAATTCCCTTGTACAAACAGTTTATGTGCTTATTATCTAAATCTCCTTAACCTTATCCTAACATTTACTATTTGCACCACCCCCACAGTATCATTATTTCTGGTCAAATCAGTATTTTTTTAGGACAGCCAAATTCACCACAATGAACACATATTCAAAAACTTTAAAAGACAAACTTACTAAAAACTTTATGAGTATCTGCAAACTTCAGCTGCAGTATCTACAGCCTGTAGTATCATCTAAGAAACAGCACAAAGTGGTCCCATTCAGAAACAACTAGATTAGCAATACAAGAATATCCACATTGGTGGAATGCCAGAATTAACAAGCTCTAGAATAAAAGAAAAAAGCTAATCAAATCCTAAAAGAGATCAAAATCACACTGAAGACTATCAAAAGGTTAACATACAGAAGATCAAATCAAAAAGACATTAAAGATTAGCATAAAAAGCTATGGACAAAAACTCCTTTTTAACTCTCAGTTATGAAATAGCACTAAGCAATGCTCTGAATTAATTTATAATGGCATTATCCACTCAGACCCAAAATATTTTGCTATTGTACTTCTCAACAAATTTAGTGCCAATAGTACATCAAGAAACATTCATTGACGTTTCACAAATTTCCGAAGTCCCAACCCCCCTAAGATTACTATGAAACATTTTCTAATTGCATTTTCTACAATTTAATACTCCACCTGTATGGCCTCAACAATACACCTAGCTGTTTCACCAACAGCCCAAAACATGCATTCTCTGAACCCCTCCTAAAATTGTTCCACTTAAGCATATAGTGCATGTTTCTGATGTAGAGAGAGCTAGACCCAAACACAAGGTGACCTAGGCATCTGTACAGAGCATGGTACTGGCTTGTGGGGCCCACCTGGCAGGTTCACCCTTCACTTTAAAACTGCTTGCTCTAGTCTGGCTTTAAGAAAAGTTTGAGTGTTCATTCATAAAATGCTTGCTTTAGAGCAACCACACATTCAAATTGATGCTGGGGATTCAAATGTATACATGCCTCAGCATGTACATTCTATTTTCTGGAAATAAGTGCAGGAAATTAGGGTTTTATCCAATCTGGCATGCAAGTGTATTTTTAATGAAACATACAGAGGACACTTGAAGAAACAACAAGATTTCTTTCCTTGAGAATGAAATCCATTTGAAATAACTGCGGGGAACTCAGTGTGTGTGTGTGTGTGTGTGTGTGTGTGTGTGTGTGTGTGTGTGTGTGTGTGTGTGTGTGTGTGTGTGTGTGTAAAATACCCCAGTTAGGGGCCACCCTAGTTAAGTGACTTGCTCAAGTCAAATCCTTAAGGCATGGAGGCAATAACTTTAGTCCAGCACACCAACTGCCAGGCTACCTTTAACTTTTTTTTATTTTTGTGACTCATTGAGAAGTACACTTTGCCAATATCAGTACACAGTTTTGTAGTTTGGGCTACAACAGTTTGTCTAGCGCTCAGCGCAGATGAGTGAGGGAATGAGCTGTTAGGGTCTCAGTCTTCATTTGTCTTCTGTGCGAGTCTGAAAAGTTACTTTGCCAGACAGCACTCATGGGCTGCTCCTGAAAATGAAAGAAATGAACAAATTCTGTCTTTGGAATTTACTGGACAGGGATTATTTTTTCTCTCAATGTAAGGCATGTAAAATGTATGACAATGTTACTGAATGTTGGAGCCTTGAAGCGTCAATCTGTAACAGATGTCAGGATGCAAATAATGTCGGTATACCCACTTGTAAAAACGTTGTTCTGACTGCGTTGTTCAGGTTGATATAGATGCTAATAGACATTTTCCAGAGGTTAAAGTGTTAAAAAATAAAGAGTCTTGAATGTTTATTTCTTGTGTTTGTAACGACATTAAGAGTGATAATAATGTGAAATACTGCATATTGAATGGGGGAATGGAGACTAGGGAGAGGGAGGATCGAGGTGTACAGAGAACTGACTTGGGTAAAGATATCTTGTGTGTTGGAACTACTCCGACATTAGAAGCATCAGTCCCAATAAAGAGCCCTTGTTAGATAGTAACCCCGGTTTTGATCCTGATAGATATCAAGAATCCACCATTCCAGATATATGGAAATTATTCTTTATCACTCCATTACACAAGGGAGGCAACAGCAATGAACCATCCATCTAGAGACCTACTGCTATCCTCTCTTTCTGCTATCTAAACTCCTTGAAAAATCCATTCACAGACAGCTTATTAAGTACCTTCTAGATAATAAACCTCCAACTCCTACGCAACATGGTTTCAAACCCCATTATAGTACATCTACTGCCCTACTGTCTCTTACTCAAACTGCTGCCGAAGCCATGGACAAAAATTTATTGGTTTCTTGCCTCTTTCTTGACCTTTCTAAAGCATAGATATCTTATCACACTCCAAACTTCTTGATAAACTATCACAACTGAACTTATCTTCCTCTACTATTAAATGGTTCACTAGCTATCTCACTAATAGACAACAATCAGTAAGATGGCAGGCTACCTGCTCCCCTTGCTTACCAATCCAAACAGGGGTGTTTCAAGGCTCGATTCCTGGCCCTGTAATATTTTCACAAACCCACTGTATATTTCCTGCACTGCATCCTCCCTGACACAGTATGTGGACAACTCTACCCTTATTACTTGTTCTGACAGTTTCTCTAACTTTCTCTCTACTACTCAACATAGTTTACTATCTGTAGAAGAGTGTCTAACTGGCTACCAATTTTAAAACCCAGAAAAACAAAGCTACTACTCTTTTCCAAACACCCTCTCTAACCTCAAAACAACCCTCACCATTTTTTCTCTCGACAATGCCATCATATAACCTGACCCACATACTAAACTTCTTGATGTTATTATCAATGACCACTTAAAATTTGATACTCATATTCAGCACTGTATCAAAATGATCAATCAAAATCTCGGCCTACTCTACAGACATAAAAAATACCTACCTCTGACTCTAGGCAGAAACTAGCTCAGGCCTTCCTCCTCCTATGTCAACTTTATGCCTCCCCCATCTTTTCACATCTACAATCTACCCTTTTGGCTAAACTCTGTTAATCATACTATAGTGTTGCAAAATTATTTAGTAACCAACCCTACAAATCTCATCAGTGTGGCTTGACTTCCCCAGCACCTGCTTCAATCCCAGCTGCAAATGACGTGTACTCTACTCTTAAAATCCCTTTCCTGTCCTTCTCTATCCTGACTAATATCACATTATACCCCTCCCAGAACTCTCCACAGCTTTGACCAGCTCCTTCTGAACACCTATAAATCAAACAAAAACATTGGTAAACTTCTTTACAAATATAGTATTGCCATGCATGGAACAAACTCCCCCTTAACATCCGAATCATTTCTAGCATAAAACTCTTTAAATACGAACTTAAAAACAACTTATCTCCTAAATGCAAACACCTGTCTCTGCAATGATCCCCTTAAATCCCATCTTACCACCTCTTACACATTTAACATGCACCTATTGCAAGTGTCCCATCTCATTTGCATCTTTCTCTTTTTTTGTTGATTAAAATTTAAAAAAAAAATCAAATTTTTGTACTGCATGTTATATACATTATGTTTACGTAAACTTCATTTGCATGCTTTTTGTAAATTTCTAATGTTCTCATGTAATATTTGCATAAAACTACGTCAGATGTTTTTCTTTTTTGTAACTTTGTAATAACTGTCTGGAGCTTGTCTCCACTGAAAATGGGCCACTGGCTCAGTTGGACTAACCAGGTTAACAAAATGATAAATAAATATATGAGCATTATCGGTAGATGACTTGAAGATAATTGAGAAAGGTTACAAGGAAGAGAAGAAGAGCCTTAGGTCACCTTAACATCAGCTCAGTAAGTACAGAAGAAATATCAGGTGGTAGTGATAAGCAAACAAGTGCGAGTTTATCTAATAAAGAAGTTTTAATTGTTGGTGATTCTGCATTGAGGGGGGCTCAGAAATTTAATACCTAACTTGAAATTTCTGGTTGCTAGAACAAAAGTATTACAAAACTGTTTTCTTTACCGGGCTGGTAGACTGTGGAATATGATCCCACTTAAAATTGAGAAGATTGGGAAGATCAATCAAAGTGAACATTTTATGAAATATCTGGATGCTTGGCTGAGGGGAAAAAAGTGTGTATTTGTGGGTATACTGGTTGCAAACCCTAAAATCTTAAACAGCGACTATTGAAATATAGTGCCATTTCCTGCATCTAAGGTAAAATGTAGCAATATTGTTGTTTCTGCTAATCTGATCTCTTACTTTAGAATACATCTGAAAATCTTAAAAACAGTTATCCTGGGTTTATGTGCATAAAGAATATTTCCTTTCCCCACTAAAATTTTTTCAGAATAGGATAAATAAAATAAGGAATGTAGCAGACAGCCTCCACCATGTGGATGTTGTGGCTTTGTCCCACTACATGTGCCCCCTCCCAGCGAAATGTTGATTGTTTTTGCGGCATAGTTGTTAGCACAGTTAACCCCTAAGCATTAGATTTTGGATATTTAACCCATCTCTTATGTAAAGAGCCTCTTTCAGTTTCATCTTACTCTCTTCTGTCAGGTATACACAATGATACACTGATAACCACTCACTGTTCTCAGTTTATCATGTCCTTGTGATTGCCTCAATCCCCAGCCAGTGAAATTTCGTATAGGGATTCTTGGGCAAGTTACCAATAATGACTTGCATGAATATGAAAAACACCAAAAACAAAAATGCAAGAAAAACAAAAGCATTTATAACATGATTCGTCTAAAAAAAGTGAAGGTCAATTATAATAGCAACAGCTTTGAAAAAGGCATGAGCCTCCTTGGACCCTTCAAACCCCCTAGTACTATACAGCTATGAAGACTGGTAAAGTAGGGGAAGGGGTAAGCCCATTCCCATGATATTCTAGCTCCAGAACTGTGGAAGGGGGAAGCCCTTTAGCCATAGTGCTAGAACCCCAAAACTGGGGTAGAGAAAGCTACATTGCCATGGTGCTATAAGAATTCATGACTGTTATGCACCACAACCTTTCATTGCTATTACATTTCATTTGTGAGATATGGTAAAGTGAAATTAATCTGTACAGACGTATGTCTGTGACATATTCAGTACACGCACAGAGAAGTATGCATCTCCATGCCCTCGACTTCAGTAACCAAGTGTAGAAGACAAAATAATGTCTGTGGCCCCCAAAGCACCTAGAGACAGCAAGCAGTATGGCAGGCATCAATAGCATGACACCTATTGGCTGTGAAACTGCAATGGGCAATGTCGTAATGGTTTATGTGCAAGGACTAGTACACCTTTTACAGTGTCTAGGGAATGTTGCCTAAAACACTTAGGGCATAAGTGTGACTACAGCAGCATGCAGGATTTCCTTCATTCTGTAACACACTTCACTTTTTTCTGCCCTAAAACATTTGGTTATTAGATGTGAACATGGGGCTGCATGTTTCTCTGTGCCAACAGTGAATTCATAATGGCCATAAAATTTTGCAACAGAGTTTCACTTCAGTTATATCCTTTCATCCAAATTTACTGCATAAAAATGCCTCACCAGCTAACAATCAAAACCTGTGCTATAACCTCAAAATTTGTGATGGGAAGTCCCATTGCCATGGCACAATAAATTCAAATTCTTTTCTAGAGAAGTCCCATTGCAATGATGCTATCACCTCAAAATTGTATTAACTGGAAAGTGACTGGTACAAGTTCACTTAACTCTTGTAAAACATTATTTCAATATGCATCGGTTTACTGATTTTGGGACAGTTGTACAATTATATAGCCATTATTTTAGTTTTGCAGTTCACAGATTTAGGCAAGTTAAATTCATTGACTTGCTATGAAGCATTGTATAACTCTCAAGCTTGGGGAGATAAAGCACTGATTTGAATATTGTTAATTTCCTAACATGCTTAACTCTTTAGGTTCTCCCTCTCAATACCCACTCTTTATTTAGTTTAGGGCATTTAGCCTTAATGCTTCATCATTCTACATAAATTAATGTTTATCTGATTTTATGCAGAGAATAGGTTTGGGATTCTCCATTTGATGTGCTGCATTTTTTCTCATCTGTCTAAGGTGCTTGATAAAGAAGTTAAATATTTTAACTAGTCATGTGCGATACTGGTTTCTCTCTGGGATAAATGCAAGCCATCACATGGATATAAGACCATATCTCTGCAAATGGATCTCCAGTACACAGTGGGGCCTATAATTAGAGTTAACTGTTAGTATGCCAAACCCAAGGGTACTAAAACACAGTAACCTCTCTAATGCCATAGGAAGGCAGCTCCTTTATGAATTTTACTATATCTTCTATTTAAGGCCCCTCCAAAATTTCAGTTGCTCCAGCACTAGACTCTAATCCCTTTCCCAGCCCAATCTTCTCTCCCTATTAGTGTCCAGGTTCCCTCCCAGACAGCTTCTCTCGTCACCATAAAGGTTTGTTCCCAGCATCTCCATCTTATGGCACCAGTCAGCACTCACTCTCCTTGTTCTACCTTCTAAACAGAAAACTCCACAAAATGTGGTTTCTTCTCCTTGGGAGGTTCTCACTGTATGACTAAATAAAGATGGTTTGTAAAGCCTTTAAAGGACCACTCAGCTAGAATGGTACAAGCATTCTGTATAGGTACAGTTGCAAGGATTTAGTTAACTTCAATCATCTTCGCCCTCCAAGGGATTCACTATGAATCAAATGCACCTCATTCATGGCAGTCCCTGGGGCAGTAGTAGCTGATTCAGTGGCCACACAAATCTTGGGAATTTCCTTGCAGAGGTGAGCTGTCACTTCTGTCCAAACCAAGAAACGTATGTATATGGGATAACAGCACAATATGCACATCTTACAGAAAACCACTGCTCATAACCTTAGTAATGAACCATTCATACTCCCTCATGCCTAGGCTGGTTTATTACCACTTTTCTTTCATTTTCATCTTTTTGTTTTTCTATAACACTTATTTAAGCTACATTTTTTTACTTTACAAGTACGTTGGCATCCTTAACACAATTCTAAATGTCCAGTATGCAGCAACATCCTTTCTTTCCCCCTCACTGTGAGTCAGATTGCCAAGTACTATGAAGCATTCCACAACTCCGGATAGAAAAGTTTTGAATACCATGCTTCACTGGGCTACTTGCAATCCACAGTTCCTTAATAGCAATATGTGGACCTCCTCTCACAAAAGGGCACATTCCCCTTCCTTATTTTGGGAGGGTGGATGCAGTTCTCTGCCAGCTCATCTATGTCCTGGTAGTTGATATGATCATACCCACATGGCTTTTGCATTTTATAAATCTACATTTAAGAATGTTTTAAAATTTTTCAGTTGTACTTTAACTGTTTTTACTTTGTCTATGAGAGTTTGAAAATTGCCATCAATCAAATCAAATAAATCAATTAACTGAACTGGGCAAGAATAAGAAATATGAATTATTAAACAATGGAGTAAACAATATCAATAGGATCTGGAAGTTCTGCTGTGGAAACTGCTGCAAAATGAAAATTCCATGTATCCTTTTAGACAAAGCAGTCATGAAACTTCGCATTCCATATTCTTAGGCAGAAGATGCACAATAAAACCCCCTGCTGATTGTAGATTTCCACAGTAAAATATTTAGGAGCACTATATTAACACCTTTTCAGACTTGAATTCCTTAGTGCATTAAACAAATATTGTCTTGGTTTTTGTGGCATTAAGCATGGTGAACTACATACAAAATCTTTTTTTTAATCTGGTAATGAAAAATATTGCACTTTGTGACAAATTATAGCCCCACGCTGATAGAGTAAATTATCACACTGCTTAAAATGAATCACGTCCAGAATATAATCTGTACAGGAGCATAGCAGTCTTCAACATTTCAGGGCAATAATTTAAATATTTTAGACATTCTTATCATAAATACAAGGGTATTATGTTAATAGAAGAAAAGGCAAGTGTTACAGGAAGTTCTTTAACAGACAGTGGTTGGACCTCTGTAAATGTTAAAGAAAGGCACAAAAATATGCAAGTTTTGTAAGAATGTTTAAAGACCCAGTGGTGATCTATTCTGCACCGAACTCCTAGAGATGGTACTCCTGACCTTGTCCCCAAAGAATAAGAAAATTATCACGGCAACTATTTAAGAATTGTGGGTGGAAAAGCAACAAATAAAACTTAACAGAAGAGCTTGATATAGGTTTCAGTTAACAGTCAGTCTTGAATCAATTTAAATCCTGGGAAATAACTGATGTTCAAAGTTCAAAGCAATGAAGCAGTCAACAGCAAAATACATGATGATATCCAAGTCCTAATAGGTTCTTGCTATGCCCTTTTTCGAGGTTAGTATACTGTGCCTCTGTCTAACAGTGACACAGAAGTGATACCCGGGGTAAACCTACGATCTCCCATCCACTCATCAAGATTCCTCTTGAAGAGAGTCAGTGAGGGACTCTGCCTAACCTGGACTAGGATTTTATTCCAGAGTGAAGGGAGCCTCTGGGTTATGAATCTGTCCCTCCAGCATGTCCTATTTATTTCAGTGCTGAGGTTTAAGTCTCTCGAGCACGTAGCTCGATGGGATTTGGATTTTCTGTGGTGCAGCATGTCCATTAATTCCGGGTTGGACATGGCTTTATACGTCAGGCACAGATCGCCTCTGAGTAGGCGGTATGCCACTGAGTAGAGCTGGAGTTTCTTTAACCGGCAGCATATGGCATCTGTTTGAGCCCTTTGATCCTCTTGGTGAGGTACTTTTGGGGTCTTTCCAGTTGCTGCAGGTGTCTGGTAAGGTACATCCCAAAAGGGGCATTGTACTCAATTATGGGCTTGATGAGGGATGAGTAAAGAGGCACGACGACCTCCCCTGATCTAGATGTAAATCCTTCCATGATTAGGTGGGCTATATAAAATGTTTTTCTAACCACTTTGGCCACGTGGTTGTCAAATGAGAGATTGCTATCAACTTGGGTCCCCAGGTCCCTAATTACTTCTTCTGAACTTAATGGATTACCACCTATGTGGTAATTTGTGGGCACTTCGTTTTTGACAAAGGGGATGACTATACACTTTTTGGCGTTTAGCTTGAGGCCATGGCTCTGGCACCAGTTGTCAGTTTCTATGAGGCCCTTTTGGAGGATGCTTGTGTCGGCTGGAGAGTCGATTATGGTGCCCAGTTTGCAGTCATCTGCGAACTTGGTCAGCCACAGTTCTTCCGTGTTGGCCTGTACCTGTGAGAAATATGCACCGAACAAGAGAGGTCCCAGGACTGAGCCTTGTGGGACGCCACTTGTAACTGGTTTGGAGTCTGACATGGCTCCAGCAATTCTAACCATGTGGGTTCTGTCCTTGAGCCAGTTTGCAACCCATCTAGTGACATAGGGGTTTATATTTAAGCTGGTGAGCTTATCTATAATGCCCGAGTGGTGTATTGTATAGAAGGCTTTTGCGAGGTCCAGGTAGGCTGTGTGGACCACCTTCCCCTCGTCAATGGCCTTGGTGACTGTTTCAAAGAAATCAACCAGGTTTAAGAGGCAGGATCTGCCCTTAAAGCCAAACTGGGTAGGATCCAGTGTCTGTAGGTCCCCAATATATTTATTTATGAGGTCCATGATGATCCTTTCCATAGCTTTGCAGACCAAGCTAGTCAGGCTTATGGGGCGATAGTTTCCAGGATCCGTTGAGGCACCACCTTTGTGGAGAGGGACCACTGTTGTTGTACGCCACACTTTGGGTACATATCCTGTAGTAAGGCTGAGATTGAACAGTAGTTTTATGTTTGGGTTTAGCTCTTCTTGGAGTTCATGTAGGACGCAGCCCGGGACACCGTCTGGTCCCATTGATGCTGTGTTTTTTGATTTGGAGAGGGCAGCTCTTACCTGAGCATCTGAGGGGGGCAGCACTCTGCTGGGATAGATATTTGCCCTTTTGTGGGAGAAGTTTGCGCTGAACCTGTCAGCTAGGATGTTGGCAATGTCTGTGGGTTCGGTGTATTTTTTGTCATTTTGGACTAATTCTGAGCATATCTGGGAATTCCCACCCAGGTTTCTAACATAACTAAATAAATGGGATACTTGTCTGAATGCCTTCCTGTTTTTCTCACTTATGTGAACACTCTCGTTCAAACAAAATGAATAACCACTGATTAATAAAAGGCAGCAATACACAAACCAGCCTACTGGAGAGCCACACTGTGTTCACCACAGTGGAGAAAATATTTCTTTCCTTACAACTTTGAATCTAATGGTACAGATCTAGATATGCAGTACTACATTGGTACATCTCATAGGCAATTAATGTTCTATGAAAAAATATACATCCTTGATTTGGCAGTTTAACACAGAGGATTAAAGATATGAGCAGCTTCAGTCTGCAGTCCAGGGTTTGACTCCATCATCCTCTCTCTGACTACTGTGTAAGTCTGAAAAAGTCCCTTAACCAACAAGGCTGACAGGTAAGCAGTAAAAACAGGCTTATGCTTAGCAAGTGTACACAGACCAATATACAAGAGAAACCATGAATGGTTTATGTTATTAAATAAAATGTCTGCCCACATAAAGAAGGTCAAACCATGAACTGTGTAGTAAACTTATAACTTAAGGACCTGAGGCTATCAGTGGTAAACATAGTGTCAGCTTATACAGTAAACAAGCAGGAATCATTCACTTTTATTTTAGTTAGATTAAAACTGTTTGAAAATCTAAGCAATCTCATATGAATTAGTGCTTTCCAGGAGGCCTATGTTTCTGCTAGCCCAGCTGCAAAGCAACCCACTTTTCGTCCTGTGGCTTTCAGTGATCTAACATGCAAGACATTTGCAGGAAGTATTTTCTGCTTTCGGGCAGAACATGTGCGCTAGAAGCTGTCTGCCTAGAATAACAAAATGACACAGTCATCCGTACTGACAAGGTAATTCTTAGACCCAGCAGCCAAGATGATATCAGGACTTCTCCTGACACAGTTAATTGCTTTTTCTGCACTCTACGCTGAATAATCTATCTGAGGAAAGCAGACAGCCACGGCCCAAATGTGAGGAATGCTTTGGGTATGTACTGGTACTGGACAGCAGATGCAAGATCAGAAATCAAGTTATGTTTTGCTACTTATTCTGAGGTGTGCAAATATAAGCTAGCTGTTGATGTGGCACGTTAATCTGAACACTGCACTGGGTGTTATCACAATGTAGTGTGAAGTCAATTTCACTTTTTTAAACACACGGAAGTACAATCCAGAATGCTGTTCTATAACTACAGAAAAATATAGTCTATATTTGTGATATAAACTGCGAGTTTTGTCAAATGTCAATGTCAAAAGAATATGTCCTTGTGTCATCGCCGCCTCAGTTGTGGACTGAAATTGGTAAGATAGGATCAGTGCTCTACCCCACTTAAATTCAAATAAATAAATCTGACATCCGAGGCTGATTGCTTAAAATATGTTTTGTAGAATGTTGAGGAAAAGGCTGGTTGTCCTACTAGAAAACATAGATTTTCAGAGCAACAACAAACAGGAATTCATTCACAGGAAGACTTGTCTGTCAGTCCTCACCCAGTTTTAGAACTAGGTTACAAGAAAACAAGGCAGGCAATTACTAGTTAACATGGTTTTTCCAGGCTTCTCCAAAGCCTTTGATTACTACTAAGAAAACTACAGCATTTGAGTGTAGGGCCAAAACAGAGGAACCAAACTACTACAGGTTGATTGGAAGCACATATGTGATTTTGGGGAAAGGAGAGTACAACCAGTGTGCCTCCAGTAGAATGTGAGATAATTCCAACGTTGAATAAATATGTCCTTTATTAGATAAATACTGCAAAATATGATAAAAATAATGAACTCAGTAAAACAAAGTGCTTTTCTTCACACCAGTGGCGAGACTTCTTCAGGTAAAACAATTCATTCACAATTCCAGCATTTAAATACATTCCTTAACTTAACCAAGCTTCTGCCAGACAATAAAACTAGGGGATTATATATTGCTCATTATTAATGAATGGAAACCTTCTCACTAGGTTAACTCTATGTTGGACCCACATCACTTGTTTTATCAGATGTCCCAGCAATAAGAAAGTAGTGATCTTCAAAACATTGTTATTGATAAAGACCAATAAAAGAACCACCAATAAAAGCTTTTATGTATAAAATAGTCTGTCTTTGTATATAAAAATGCATCCCTGTTTTAACCCCAAACAGTTCTGCCTATGTATATAAATGGGTTAAAAAAGGTCCTGAAGTTAAAACCATAATATACCATCAGACTAAATATATGTCTATCAATGAATTGATTCCAATATTTTTCAGTATACAAAATATATGAATATATATATCTATATATATATATATATATATATATATATATATATATCTATAAAATACATTTCTTACATAAATCACCATAGCAGGTGTTATAGGTTTAACAGATTTTATATGCGAGCACTCTTCCCTTTTGAGTGTCCCACAAGGTATATTACAATGTTAGAATATGTAATATAAAATTAATAAAATCTGTAATGTAAAATTAATAAAATAGTCCAATCTAAAAGGACACACCTTAATTTATGTAAGCCCCATTATATACAAATTCAATCAATTCTAACCTATTACACACTCTTATCCATTACATCAACAGTTTTTTTTTAACTTTAATATACACGTGATTGAGTAGATTTCATTCAACCCAGGATAGATGCAGGCTTTAGTCCTGAGTTGCCACATCAGTTTTATTTTTTTCAAGTACAGTGATTCCGGACCTCCTCTCCCATCTGGAATAATGCTGTCAATTGCCTTAAACTTAAAACGGGCTGAGAGTATGGCAGTTCCCTACAGGACTCTAGGAGGGATCAGAATTTCCCATGGACTTACTGAAATTATTTGACAAACATGGACATGAGTTGCTCAAACTAATGTGTAAACACTACCAATGAACAGCAGATAAACTAATGGATGAACCTAAATCATTAGACAACCAAATTAAAAGAGATGTGGATTTTCATAGATATAAATTTGATTATGAAAGGTCCTTTGTCAGCACTGATGAACATATAGCCAAATTAAAAAACATTAAGCTAAAAAAGCTTAAAAGTGACAGACACGCCTTTGACATGGGTTCCGCCTATCAGAAACCAGCACCATCGCAAACAGGATCATTGATTGGCCGAACGGACTTGAGAGGAGGGCCAACAAACAACACTACTAGACCAGGAAGTGTTAATCACCGAAATGTACATGAAGACAATGGTTCTCAAAAATATGAGGGTGCAGGAACAGGACATAAAGGGGCAAACAAAACACAAGAGAGAATGGGACCGAATGATTTCAACAGAACAGCTGAATTTGGCTTATTCCACAGAAGAGGGCCAAAATTTTTGGTAACCTGCCTCAACCTACAACTTGAGGCAGCGACCGAACAGGACTTATTTCAAAAGCAGGAACAAGTGGAAACATTAAGCAATGCTGCAGTAAATGACTTTTTTCATGTAAGACCATTTTTAACACAAAAAAGTACTTTAAAGTATTTAATTTCACTGATTTGACTATTGACTCAATGTTAGTTGATTTATTAGCTAAAGGGCAGTCTTTTGTACCAACCCAGAGCGCGGACTTGTCAAACACACTAACTGATTTTACATTGTTTGTAAGAAAATTGAACTTGGCAGTTCTATTGGGACAAAATGACCAAACGCGAACTATATTGCACATTGCCAGTACTTTTATCACCCATTACACCCTACGCTAGCATTGTATGAACAGATTTGTGAACCTGATATTAACTGTCTTAACAAGCATATGCATGGTGAATTAAGTAATATTACTAGAACTGAAAAGGAAGCACCAATTCCACTTAAACAGGCCCCTGTTAAGGTAATGCAACCAGACAAAGGGGGTGGACTACTGATTATGTAACTAAGATGACTAAGATTTTGGAGAGTAATGTGTATTCTGAGGTCTCAAGAAATTAACTCAATGCAGCATATAGGTTAATATGTGTATTATTAAATGACATGTTCATAGAGGGAAGAATTGATTTAGACCAGTTTAACTATTTGAATATGCCAGCACCAAAAAATTTGGGAATTTCAAAAATACACAAGAGCCTAGTTGACCCACGTATGAGACCATTAGTGGATGCCAGGAACAGCATCACATATTCCTGTGCTAAATTTGTAGATCACATTCTAAAGAAATATGTGAAACAAGAAGGGCAAATATGTAATGACTCAGAGTTTTTTATCTAACAAACTAGAGTTCAACAAAGATTTGAATTTCCTGACAGTGGAAGTGAAAGATTTGTATTCATCAAACTTTTTTGTATTCATCAACCCCCACCAGGAGGGAATAGAATGGGTCAGCATGATATTACAAAGGAAAGGGGCACCAGCAGAAGAAATTAACTTGTAGAGGAAATTTTAGATATTATTTTATCATAAAACTTTCATTGCTTTTAATTATAAATTTTACCTACAGAAAATAGAGGTAGCCATGGGCTCCCTCTGTGGTGCCAGTCTAGCAAACCTCATGATGACCTACTGAGAGGAAGAGTTTAAGAAACCAGGGCAGACACCCCACCAGATCCCATTTATATAACAGTTTCCTGGATGACATTTTTATGTTAATTAATGGGATGAAATCCAAGCAGATAAATTAGTAACATATTTCAACACCACCACACACTTTCTATCCTTCACTTCCAATTATGGGAGAGACAGTATAGCATACCTGGACGTAAACTTAAGCAAAGATTATACAAATGGATACTACTCAGCAACCATTTATAGAAAAGCAACATATTCAAACACTCCTACATTTTAGTAGTTGCCACCCCTTCACCAAAAGAGATCAGTGGTGAAGGGACATTTCGTAAGAGCAGTGAGGATGGTAATAAAGTCAAGTTTGTGAATGACTGCAACATGGAAAGAAATGTTCTCCAGTAGAGGTTACCCTAATCACTTACTGAACCAACTCCTGAAAGAGACCCAGGAAGAGACCAAGGGGGTGCCTATAAACCAATTTTGGATAAGAAAAGTGACAGAATTGAACACTGATTCATGTACAAACAGATTTGGCCAAAGCAGTCTGATTACACCCTTTAGAACTGATGCCTATGAGATTATGAAAATCATTAATAAGAACTGGGATATAATCAGGAATGATCCAACTACAAGGGCTAGGATCCAAGACCCACATAGACTGGTATTCAAACGAGGCCAAAATTTGAAAAATATTCTGGAATCTACAAAAGCTACAATTAAGTATGCAAACAGGAATTGGCATGTTTAAATGCAATATTTATTTATTTATTTCCCATTTGATGACCGGGGAGGTCCACTGGGCTCAAAGAGCCCGTTTTCAGTGGAGGCCCGGAGAGAAAAGCTCCAATAATACAAAGTATAATCTCTATAATATAATGTACAATGCATAGTGGAAACGGAAACAAGTTCAGCAAATTTTACATACAAAATAGCAAAAAAAAAACTAAACAAATGTTAAACAGTAGCTTAGAGAAGGATGTGAGCATATTTACATATTTAGTGGTTTTGAACAGTGGTGCAAGGTTAAATTAATGCAATGATATAGAAGTAACATTAGCATGGATGAGTTCTTTATTCCTGAATAATAGCATAAGTTAGATTAATATGTGTCTTTCGGCTTTTCCCGGTTAGGGGTCGCCACAGTGGAACTCCGGTCCGCTAATGATTGGCAGTTGATTTTTACGTACCGGCTTGCCAGGCCTGACGCACAACCTTCAACGAAGGTATGCCCATTCATGCATGTCTCCACGCAGAAGATGCTCTGGCTGAGAATCGAACCGGACAGCGTCTTACTGTGAGGCGACAACGCTACCGCAGCACCACCACCGTGGATAGCATAAGTTAGATTAATACAAAGGTTTAATCCTCTGAAGTGGTATAGAGGAAACATTTACATGAAGGCAGTACAGAGGGTTAAACAATAGTATGTAAGGAAGAACAAACTTTGTGTGTGATAAAGTATTTATGTGTTGAGCAGCTTAGGTAGGAGTGCAATTGCATTTCCATTTTTGGGAGAAGTAAGAATGCAGCAGGGTTTGGAAGTGTTCAGAGTTCTCAAAAGTTCTTAAGGATAGAGGGAGAGAATTCAATTTTTGGCGATGGAGAAGGATAGCAGGAGCTAACCAGTGGGACGGTTTGTTTTATAAATAGAGATTAGATTTTGGTGGATAGATCTTAGAGTTCTGTTAGGGATGTATAATGTTAGGATGTTTGATAGCGTGGGACATATAGTTGGTTTGAAAATGAGCTTGTGAGTGGTGATGAGTTGAAGGTAGTCAAGTTAGTTTGGGAGTTCTAGCCATTGCAGCTGGTGGAGAGGTTTACAGTGATGAGTGAAGTAATTGGAGGTGATGGCGAACTTTGAGATTTTATTGTAACAGGATTCTAGTTTAGAAGAGATGGAGGAAGATTGGCTGGTTAGTAGGGAAGCGCCATACATCAGTGAAGGTAGTAAGTAGGCAGTGGCGGGGGTCTGTCTTGTTGATGGGGAGAAGGTGGGAGTTTCTATACAGCATGCCAAGTTTCTTATGGGTTTTCTTTATATTTAGCTGAATATGGGTATCAAATTTTAGGTGTTCGTCAATAGTAACTCCAAGAAGTTTAGCAAAAGGAACAACCTCTATAATGGAGTTGGCAAGGCTTGTAATCTTGAAAGAGGTTTTGTCTAGGTGGATAGATTTTGAGGGAAAGAATAGAAGGATCTTTGATTTAGTGGCATTTAATGAGAGGTGATCATGGAGCATCCAGTTCTCTGTAGTTGAGAAGGCAGTCAGTTTTTGTTTGTAGCTCTTGGAGGTTTGAGACAGAGCAAACCAACGTTGTCGTCTGCATATTGTACTATCTTGGTGTTAGGAATGGCTGCATGGAAATCATTAATAAAGATACTGAAGAGCATAGGGCCAAGAATGGATCCCTGGGGTACTCTGGTTGGGGTGGGAAGGAAGGCTGAGGTGCCAGTCTTCCATTTTATGCTGTTGGAGAGGTAGCTGTTGAACCAGGTAATGGTGTTTTGTGAGAGGTTAAGATTGGAAAAGTGGTGAAGAAGATGGGTATGGGAGACTGTGTTGAAGGCCTTGGAGAGACCAAGGAGGACTGTGGATATGAGTTCTCTGGAGTCTTGGGCATGGTTAATGATGTCCAGAAAGGAGAGAAGAGCTGTTATTGTGCTATGGCCAGGACAGAACCCATGTTGTGTTGGGGTGAGGAGTTGGTTGTGTGTAATGAATGGCATGTGTTGGAGGTGGATGCATTTCTCAAGATTTTTTGAAATCGGGGAGAGAATTGCTATGGGTCTGAAATTGGAGAGGTTATTATTGTTGCCTCCTATATGGAGGGGAAGGATAAAGGCTTTATGCCACAGTTTGGGGACATAAGATTATTGTATGGATCTGTTGATGAGTATGCTAATGGGGATGGCAAGGCTGTCTGCTGCTATTTTAAAAAGAGTGAGGGGATATTGTCAGGAGCATTGGAGCAGGGTTTAAGCTTAGAGAGAAGTTTTTTTTATATAAGAGGTGGGGATAGGTTTGAGGTGGAATATGGGAGGTGTATTTGGGGTGGAAGGTTGAGAAGAGGGTCTGATTTGGGGGGAGCTGCTGTTATTTTGGAATCTTTAAGTGAGTTCAGCTATAGAGTTAGTAAAGGAGGAGTTGAACAGGAGTGGCTATTTCTTGGTCAGATTTACTAGTGTCAGGGCAGGGGTTGTTTTTGGTGCCTGGGTTGAGAAGTGAGTTGATGGATTTCCAGAACTGTTTGGAGTAAGAGGAGTGGTTAGACTGGAGTTTGATATAATATGCTTTTTTTGTCTTGTATGATACTTTTTTGCTAAGTTACAGAGTTGTTTGTATTTAAGAAAGATGTTAGGGTGCCTACCATGATGATAGAGTTTCCAGGTCTTGTCCCTTTGTTGCATGAGTGTTTTGGTATCTTTACTAAACCAAGGGGCGGAATTGGTTTTTATACATTTTATTCTTGGTGGGGCTTGGGAGTTAAGTGTGTCTAAGAAGGTAGAGTTGAAGAATTTGACAACACTATCCAGAGGTAGAGTTTTTAGGGTATCCCAGTTTATCAGTCTAAGAGAATTGGAAAAAGTTGTGGGGTTAAAGTTGTGGAGATTCAGAGTATGGATATATTGGTGAGGATGTGGAGGGGAGGGGGTTGATCTATGGATGAAGGCTGGTAAGTGATCACTGATGGAGTCTGATAAGGTGCCAGAGAGGAAGATTTTGTTAGGGTGGGAGAAAAGGATCCAGTCCAGTATGGAGCCTGGGGGGTTATTTTTATTAGGTCTGGTTATAGCATTTGTGAGTTGAGTGAAATTACATAGATTGATTGAAATGGTGGGGTTATTGGCAGTAATTTTATTCCAGTCGATGTTCAAATCTCCTAGGATATATGTCTCAAGCTTGATATTATACGAGGCCCATAGAAGGATTTACTCAAGTGTATTAATGTTGTTTCCAGGTGGGATATAGAGGGCTATAAAGCAAATGCTTTTCTGGTTACTTAGTTTCAGATATCCTATGCCTAGTTCAGTGTTGTTAAACTGTGGAACTGGGTTTTGGTAGGGAGTGATAGAGAGTAGGCTAGAGTAGATTAAGGCTACTCTTCCACCCTTCTTTTTTTAGGTGGTCTTGTCTAAGTATTTGAATCCCTGGGGGGTAGTATTTCAGAGTCTGAAATATGGGGTTTTAGCCATGTCTCAGAGACTGCTGCTATGTCAGGTTGGGTTTGGGTTGTACAATATATGTAACTAATGCCCACACATTACAACTGGGTCAACCTTTACCATCAGGGATAGGGAATACAGGATTACACAAACAAATGTCAGTCTAAAGCTGTGGTCTCTAGCTCAATGCAGGCAATGTCCAGCATTCTACATAGGAAAGACTGACAGGAAGTTTAAGGAAAGAGTTTATGAACACCTATACCACATAAAGAAGGGGAGCATGGAAAATGCTTTGAGCAGGCACAGGCAGGAACACACAGACCCAGAATCGCTGTACTTGGAAAAACTAGAAATGATGTTGCAACTCAGGACTAAAGCCTGCATCTATCCAGGGTTGAATGAAATCTACTCAATCATGTGTATATTAAAGTTAAAAAACCTGTTGAGGTAATGGACAAGAGTGTGTAATATATGTTACAATTGATTGAATTTGTATATAATGGGGCTTACATAAATTAAGATGTGTCCTTTTAGATAGGACTATTTTATTAATTTTACATTACAGATTTTATTAATTTTATTTAATATATTTTAACATTGTAATATACCTTGTGGGACACTCAAAAGGCAAAGGTACTCGCATATAAAATCTATTAAACCTATAACACCTGCTATGGTGATTTATGTAAGAAATGTATTTTATATATATTCATATATTTTGTATACTGTAAAATATTGGAATCATTTCATTGATACACATTTTTAGCCTGATGGTATGTTATGGTTTTAACTTCAGAACTTTTTTTAATCCATTTATATACATAGGCAGAACTGTTTGTGGTTAAAACAGGGATGCATTTTTATATACAAAGACAGACTATTTTATACATAAAAGCTTTTATTGGTTTTTCTTTTATTGCTCTATCAATAACTTTTTTTGGAGTTTACTGCTTTCTTATTGCTGGGACATCTGAAAGAACAAGTGACGTGGGTTCAACATAGTGTTAACCTAGTGAGAAGGTTTCCATTCATTAATAATGAGCAATGTATAATCCTCTAGTTTTATTGGCTGGCAGAAGCTTGGTTAAGTTAAGGAATGTATTTAAATGCTGTAATTGTGAATGAATTGTTTTACCTGAAGAAGTCTCACCACTGGTGTGACAAAAAGCTCTTTGTTTTACTGAGTTTATTATTTTTATCATATTTTGCAGTATTTATCTAATAAAGGACATATTTATTCAACTTTGGAGTTATCTCACATTCTTCTGGAGGCACACTGGTTGTAATTGTTGTTTTAATCTTCCTGGTTTGAAAAGGAGATGATGTCATAAATAAGTAACTAATGGAGTACCAAAGGAGTCAGGTCTGGGTGCAGTATTCTTAGATCAATTTGTTTCAGACATACATCAGGTACTACACAGCAAGCTCAGCTATTTTGTTGATGATACCTGGACAGATGCAGTAATTGGGCAGTGGAAGTAAGACTCCAGTAGAAGTCAACCAAGTGAGGAGAAAATACATCTTTGAAGGTTTAGGGCAAATGAAGGTAAATTACTGCATTTTGTTCACAGCAAACATTATGTTACGTGCCTGCTCAGGGAGTCAAAATGATGGCAAAAAAGGAATATGATGCATAGTGTTCATCATACATTAAATGGGCCGCCAACAGCATTGCTAGAGGGCAACAGCAACAGTAAAGAGAATGCTGGGGAATACCTTCAAGGGGATAGTTTACAGAAGCAAAGTTATAGTGATCAATCGTACTGATATAGTATCATGAAGTTCTGGAAGCCATACAAGGAAGGTCGTTTCACTCTTAGAAATACGCAGGAAAGCCACTTGAGGCACACATGGTACAGAGGAGAAAGGATCAGCAAGAGACTACAGGAATACGAGTCCTTCTACTTAAATAGTTTCATAGGTAAGTACTAGGCTATCTGCCCGAGGGCATCTATAAGCCTAGCCAGAATGTGTTGGTTTTTGCAGTCCTCTTAGATTAGTTCTCGGTGCCTCTGTCCAGCACAGCCATTAGTTCCTTGTGCCTCTGTTCCACAGAGCCACTGCAGTGATCCCCGGGGTAAATTTACTGTTTCCCATCCACTTGTCAAGGTTTCTCTTGAAGAGTGTTAGTGAGGGCCTCTGCCTGATGTAGATTGGAATCCTGTTCCAAAGCATGGGGAGTCTCTGGGACAGGAATCTATCCCTCCAGCCCATCCTATTTATCATTGTGATGAGGTTTAGATCCCTAGAGCGTGTGGCTCTCGGGATTTGTTTTATTTTTTAGGTGGAGCATGTCCATCAATTCTGGGTTGGACATGGCCTTGTATGTCAGGCAGAGATCACCTCTGAGTAAGTGGTATGCAACTGAGTACAGCTGGATCTGTTTGAGGCCAGTAATCCTCTTGGTGAGGTACGTCTGTGGTCTTTCTTGCTGTTGCAGGTGTCTTGTAAGGTACTGTACTCTATGATGGGTCTGATGAGTGATGAGTAGAGGGGCACAATAACCTCTTTTGTTCTAGATGCAAACCTTTTGTGATTAGGTGGGCCACATAGGATTTTCTAACCACCTTGGCAATATGATTATCAAAGGAGAGATTACTATCTACTTGGGTCCCCAGATCCCTTATTACATTTTCTGTATTTAGGGGACTACCACTTATGTGGTAGTTCATGGGCACTTTGTTTTTTCCAAAGGGGATGACTATGCACTTTTTGGCATTTAGCTTAAGGCCATGATTTTGACACCAGGTATCCGTCTCAGTGAGACCCTTCTGGAGAATGTCTCTATCAGTCTGAGAGTCAATTATGGCCCCCAGTTTGCAGTCATCTGTGAACTTGGTCAGCCATAGTCCTCCTGTGCTTGCCTGTACCTCTGAGAATTATATACCGAACAGGAGGGTTCCCAGGACTGAGCCCTGAGGGACGCCACTTGTAACCGGTTTATTGTCGGACCTGGATCCTGCAACGCTCACTGTGTGGGTTCTATCCATGAGCCAATTGGCAACCCATCTCATGATGTAGGGGTTTCTGTTCAGCTGGTGAGCTTGTCTATAATACCAGAATGGTGAATGGTGTTGAACGCCTTTGTGAGGTCTAGGTAGGCCGTGTGACCCTCCTTTCCCTTGTCTAAAGCCTTGTTAACAGTCTCAAAGAAGTCAACCAGGTTTAGGAGGCATGATCTGCCCTTAAAGCCAAACTGGGTAGGGTCCAATGTTTGGTTGTTCCCAATCTCTCTGTTAATGAGTTCCATGATGATGCGCTCCATAGCCTTGCAGACTAGGCTAGTCAGGCTTATAGGGTGATACTTCCCAGGGTCCGTTGTGGCTCCACCTTTGTGTAGCTGGATAACTGTTGCTGTGCACCACTCTATGGGTATGTAGCCTGTAGAGCGGCTGAGTTTGAACAGTGTGTTTAGGTGAGGAGTTAGTTCATTTTGGAGCTCATGTATGACACAGCCTGGGACACTGTCCGGTCCCACTGAAGCTGTGTGTTTGACTTTGGATAAGGCTGTTTTAACCTGTGTGTCAGTGACTGCCTGGGCTCTACTTTCTTCTGGTATGGTTATGGGCTCTTTAGGGGGTGAAGTTTGCACTAAACCTGTCTGCCAGAATGTTGGCAATATCAGTCGGTTCAGTGTATTTTGTGCCATTCTGCACCAACTCAGAGCAGATCTGAGAGTTTCCACTTAGGTTCTTGACATAGCTAAAGAACACTTTGTGGTTATCCTTGGAGCCCTTGGCAATTATTCTTTCATAGCTAGCCTTGGATGATTTTATGAGGGATCATAGTTTCTTGCTGATACTGATAAGGGAGGTCTTTCCTTCTTGGGATTTTACTCTTTTCTGTACTAGTTTCCTCCTTCTGTTGTATAGCTTGTTTATGGCAGGGGTCCACCAAACGGGTTTCCTTTTCTTGGAAGAGTGAGTCTTGGTTTTGCTTGGGATAGCATGATCCATGCATTCTTGCAGGTGCTCATAGCGTGCCTTTGTAAGGGATTCAGCAGCTTGGACAGCATTGTCCTTTAGCATGGAGGCTGTGAACCTTTCCACCTTGGTCTTAAATAACGTGAAGTTTGCTTTTGAAAAGTTTTTCGCAGTGGTTTCCTTGATTGAGGGTGGGGGCGGAATGTGGATATACAGAGTGATTAGTCTATGGCCTGATCTAACCAGTGAGGGGTGGGCCTCCAGTGTGGAACACCGGTCTCCCATGTTGATGATGACCAGGTCCAATATGTTGTCACCTCTGATGGGGGTGTTGACCAGTTGATCCAGGGTGTTCAACTTTATAATTCTAGGAAGCATTAGGCAAGGGTTTTGTACTTGAGTAATTCTCCCAGTTAATGTTTGGGTAATTGAAATCACCCAATATTAGGGCATTTGGTAGGACCATCATCTTTTCCAGTGTCTCCAGAAACACAGAATGGGGGGTCCAGGGTCATGGTGGGTGATAAGTAGCAAGCTACAATTTGAATTGCAGTCTTGCCCATTGTTAGTTGCACATGGATGATCTCTGAGGCATCGTGCTGCTCCACTATCCAGGAGGTGTGGATATCCTTGATGAATATGGATACAACCCCGCCTTTTGTGTTTCAGTCTAGGTTCTGTGGCCAAAAAATATGGTATGAGTTATAGCCTGGTAGTGCTGGGGTGCTTTCTGGAACCTTAAACCAGGTTTCTGTTACTGCAGAGATATCTATGTTCTCCATACTGAGGAGTGCCTTGAGTGCATGCATTTTGAGGTTTAGACTTCTGGCGTTAAGTAGCATTACCCTCAGTTTTTGGTTACTTGTGCTATTCACGGTGGTGGGTTTGTCTTTTGAGCCTTGACTAAAAAAGGCACTATGGGGGCAGCAAAAGCCTTGGCCAGTATTCGAAAGCCTAAGGGTGACAGGTGCAATTCATCTCTTGCGAAGCAACGTGGCTTGTCGAGCATGTCATCCCAGGTGGACAGATACTGGATCCTTTTTGAATGACAACAAATTTAGCCAGTTGTTGAAATTGATTATTTTTTCTTTATATTGTAGCATCATTCTTGGTGAGGGCAAGATGCTACTCAGGGTCAGGGTCATACTGGCCTGAGCTATGTGATGAGAGCTCTTCCATCTCTCTCCATGTAGTCCAGGGAGGTACATCTCAGATCATTCACACCAACATGGACAATGACAGAGTTGTATTTGTACTTGTTTTGGAGTGACCTGAGTGCTTGTGTTATGTGACAGATCCTCTCACCCGACAGGCAGCTAACTGTAACCTTTTCCTTGTCCAGTCTAGTTAGTGGGACATAAGTGTGCCTGACTATAGAGTAGCATATTACTAGTGTGTTGGGTATGTTATTTTTCCTTAAGGGCTGTGATTGCATGGCACACTGATTATGTGAAGTGTGTGTTTCATGGTTTGTGATGGGGTGTGCAGGTTGCTTGGATGTCTGCTTTGGAGGTCTCTGTTGCTTTTGCAAATTTTTATTTAGCACCTCAGAGTATGTTTTCGTGTATTTATCTGTGTTATTTGCCAGTGTTGGTTTAGTAGGTCTATGTGAGACTGTTGGTGTGTTGCAAGTATTTCCCTTCTCCCCTTGACTGTCAGTTCCAGTCTTTGGTGGAGAGAGTTTTGCCTCCAGTTTGCCTATATAATTGCATCTCTCGCATATATTAGTGTTTGGTGGTAGGAGGAGAGGGTTGTCTGTGTACATGAGGCAGTTGTAACATTGCCTCAAAATGCCCAGATTCACCAGTTGAACTGGAGTGTACACCTGAAACTGCCCTTTGGACATGCCTGAATAGGTAAAGTGAGCTGTTTTACTGATTGGCTGGTAGGGATGAATAGAATGCCTTGTCCTTCTGGACAGTATAGGGGGGTCTAGTGTTACGGTTAATTAGTGCTTGCTAGGAGTTTTGAGCAAGTGCTGGGCTGTGAAATGAATGGTTTGAGTGCTTAAGTTGAAAGTTTGTCTAGTTCCAAGGGAAACATTGAAGAGTAGACTTAGTGGAGCCTGGAATGCGGTTTTTATAGCAGGGAAATGAAAGAGATAGAAATTAGCCCAAAATGGCGAATAAACTAACTTCTGGGCTGAAACCACTCCCTCCAGGGACAGACAGGCTGCTCAAAGCTCCCCTCTCTCACAGGCGAACAGAGAAACTTCCTTCTATCCAAGTAAGGTATGGGCAACAAAGAAACTTGTAACACAGCCCTGAATTTAGTAATAACCTGAAAACTGGACTATACTAGTTCAGAAAGGCGGGAAACAAGTTTTTTTTGCTTGTTTGTTTTTTTCAGAAAATAAAGCAGATACAATAAAAAAAACACTTTGCACAGAAATGGCTATCGCACACTAAAACAGATTATGTAAACACAAAAATGACTTAGTTTAAGTGCAGACAGCAAATACGTACATTATGTAGCAGAAACAAGCTTTTTAAATCACAGAAATGCTAAAAAAAAAATTGGCATTTTAGGCGGAATTAGTTACACAGCAAGAAAATGCAGAAAAATTATAATCACTCCAAAGTCTCTCTTTTGTCTCTCTGCTGCTGTATAACTCTGCAGAACACCTGGCAGCACTTACTGAGCTGAATACAAGTGCAAAAAAACATGCAAATGCGTTTTTTATAGCAGGGAAATGAAAGAGATAGAAATTAGCCCAAAATGGCCAATAAACTACTAACTTCTGGGCTACAGCAAGCAAGGCACACATTTCAGAAAGAAACAGTTCAAATAAGCAGGCACAATAAGCCTTTAACCAGAAATTCCCAGCTCAGAAGGGTAGAATCTAGCCTCTCCTCCCACAAGAGTGCAGACCACAAACCTTAATGTAAAATAACTGGTCTGAAGCCCAAGTGCTTAAACTAAAGGCTTAGAATAACAGTTACAATTTAATCAGGCTACTACCAAGCAGTAATAACTGCAGCAGAATAATACAATTGAGCATTTTTAAGAAGCACAAGTAAAATAAGGTAAAGTGGGAAGAAACAATTACAGTAAAAGCAGATGAATAAAGTGCATTTTTTTTAACAATAGAAAATGAGCAAACTGATTTAAACAAATTACCCAATTAACCGGTAAAAGAAACTCAAAACTGAGCCCTGTTCCAGCAGTCTTCAATCAGACAAGTTCTAACCACAAACTCCTGCCACTAGGGTGCAGGGGAACCTTCTCCAAAAAAGATGGCCTGGATTAGTGCTCAAGTTATACAAACAAAGCTAGTTTCAGCAGGCCTGTATCTAGTCTATGCTACAGCAGACAAGGCACACCAATATCAGAAAAACAGTTCAAATAAGCAGGCAGAGTAAGCCTTTAACCAGAAATTCCCAGCTCAGAAGGGCAGAATCTAGCCTCTCCTCCCACAAGAGTGCAGACCACAGACCTTCTTAATGTAAAATAACTGGCCGGGAGTCCAAGTGCTTAAACCAGAACTAATACACTTTCAGAACAACAGACACCGAGCCTTCAATCAGCAATTCCCAACTTAGAAGGATGTAAGCTACCTGTTCTGCCACAACAGTGCAGACCACAAACCTTCTTAATATAAAACAACTGGTCTGAAGCCCAAGTGCTTTAACCAAACAACTTAGAATAACAGTTGCAGTTTAATAAGGCTACTACCAAGCAATAATAAATGCAGCATAATAAACATAACTGAGTAGTTTTAAGAAGAGGCAAAAGCAAAATAAGGTAATAAAGTAGGAAGAAACACAAATACAGTAAAATCAGATAAAGTGCACATTTTTTTATATAGAATAGAAACCGACCAAACTGATTTAAGCAAATTACTCAATTAACCAGTAAAAACCCCTTAGAACTGAGCCATGTTCCAGCAGTCTTCAATCAGACAAGTTCAGGACCTAAGTGAGTATGCCTACTCAAATGTTCTCTCTGTGTTAAGCAGGATGAGCTAATGAAACTAGACTAGGATGGAGCTGGGATAGAGCTGAACATAAGGGAATGATAGGAGTGTCTGAAATCAAAATATGATCTCACTGTACTCTGTTGAGTGAGCAAATGAGATGGGCCCAGGAGTGTTCAAACACAAATTTACAGGAGGGGCGGTCAATTCCAAAGCCACCAATATTAATACCACAACAAGAACAGTGAGGGTGGGAAAACTAACTGCAGACAGAGAGAGAGAGAGCTCACAATTTTCAGTGAAACAAATAAGCAGATAAATGCAGTACTATTTTAATACAATATTCAATGAAACAATAAAACAGAAAAAATAAAATGCAGTACTATCTTATAACACTGCAAGTCTGTACTTAGCTTGTAATAAAGTTGATGTAGGTATGTAAAAGCTAACCAAACCACTCAAGTATGCAGCTATTCAGCAGAAATGCAATACATAAGATGCATGATACTGATACATGAGACCACGTGAAGGAAACATGAGCCAGCCTTAACAGGAAGGATGGTGGGAGAAGGGGTTATAGGCAATAGACTGTGGGCAACAACTTCTGCCAGAGTCTCCAAAAACTGTTCATAAGAGGTTACTTGGCTAGCAGCCCTAGAGCCTTTACAAGCCTAGCCGTGTTATTCCCAAGTATTCCCATTTGTTCTTTTTGGGTAATTTGCAGAATGAATTTATAAATGGAGTGGGACTGTGATAAACACTGGCTACCCGTGTCCATGAGGGACATGGGAGCCACCCCAGGGGCGAATGTGTGGTCTCCCATCTACTTATCTAGGCTGCATTTGAATAGGATCAGTGAGGATCTCTGCTTTACATGACTAGGAAGTCTATTTCAAAGAAGTGTCAGTCTCTGGGAGACCTCTCTCTCTCTCTCCAGCATGTTCCGTTAATGTCACAGGCTAGGTTGAAATTCACAGAGCGAGTGACTTGTGCCATTTGACTTGTGCATGTGCAGCATTTCTAGTAGGGCACGGTTGGAGATTGCCCTATAGGCCAGGTACAAGTCGCCTCTCAGCAGCCTATAAGATACAGAGTAAAGGTGACAGGGCTTTCAACCTGTCCATGGAGATCATAGTTTGGAGCCCCTGTATTTTTTTTTTTTTTTTTTTTATGAGAAACCTGTGAGGTATCTCCAGCTGCTGCATGTGTCTGGTAAGGTACATGCAAAAGGGTACATTATGCTGTATTAGTGGTCCTATGAACGTTGAGTACAGTGGAGTTATAACATCCCTTGACCTGGAGGCACACTACACAGAAGGCTTTCCTTACTACTGTATTCTTCAGAGTTGCATATGGACCCATAAAATGAACTATTTGAATAGCTGGCAAAGAGAATCCCTATAGACATTCAAGAGGATATATGATAGTTTGAGAAGGGGTGAGTGTTGAATATATTTAAAAGTCAAACTAAGTCGGTCTCTTTCTGTCCTCAAGCAAATGTAAATAACCATGAAAGTTCCAGGAAGCACCGAAAGATTCAGAAAGAAAAAAAAATCTCAACAAAATAGAAACAAATGAAAATTAATTTTGCATTGTTCATAAAGTAATTCCTACACAAAAGTAGGTAATAACAGAAGGAAAGGTCCTTGTGGTACTATCCAAAATGTAACTGGACTAAAACTGAACCTGCCAAAACTAACAATCAACTTGTATTTCCTGTAGAGACTAAACATAAAGCAACACAATGTACCTCATGGAGGGATGGGATAGTTTTCCAAAATCTTGAAATAAAGTTTGAGTCAAGGATGGCCCCAGGTACATTGAGTGACGCTTGTATACAGATGTGTTTATCTTTTGAATGAAGCTCTCTACCCGATGTGTATTATTGTAGTATGGATGCTAAGGCAGGAGAAGAATTTGAGTGGGGAAAAAGTTTTTTATGCTACTTTTAGTTGAGCTTGAGCATCAATGAGGTGGTTAAGAAGTTCTGGCCAGCTGAGCTGTTTAAAAGCTATGCAGTGATAGATTCAGGTGAGAAAGCTAGTTACAAAGCTGGCTTTCATGTTGGAACATTGCTAAGTCTTAGTTGTGCTGTGTAGAGATTTGTGAGAATAGCAGCAGCACTGAGGGTTTACGAAGTCAGTAAACAGCTGCTGTGCTTTTATTCACATGCCACTTAGCCCTGTACAGGAAGCCTTTGTTTTCAGTAAGTTTAACTACCCAGTAGGATGTAAAGATCATATTTTAGGTTTTCATTTATTGCCACACCAAGATGTTTAGTACTGGGGTCAACCTCTTCATTGGTATTACTGTTATATACTACAGAATTGATTTCACCACAAGAGTAAGGTTTAGGGAGCAAAAAGCATTAGCTTGGCCTTTCTTGTATTTAAAAGGAGGTTGAGATGTTTTAGGCAAGCTTCTATTCCTGAAAAAGGCTGCTGGGTCAGTCTCTAACTCTGATGAGTCATCGGCATACTGGATTAACTGTTGAGTGACTTGAAGCACAGAATAGTTCATTAATGAATACACTGAATAGTAAAAAAACATGAATGGATCCTTGGGATACCATAGGTAGTGACTGGCATAAAGGTGGATGTTGCAGTTTGCCATTTTACAGACTGTGACCTGTTATGAACATAGCTTTTGAGCCATTTGATGGATGTTGGAGATATTCCAAGATGTAGAAATCTATGTAGTTGAGAGTGAGACAGTATCAAAGGCTTTTGATGGGTCCAAAAATACTGAAGTTTTCAGTATTTCTACTGAGATTAATAGAATTCAAAAAAGTACATAAGGCTGTCTCAAGTGATATGTTGTTGTCTTTTGGCTTTTCCTGGTTAGGGGTCGCCACAGCAGAACTCCAGTCTGCTAATGATTGGCAGTAGATTTTCACGAAGGTGCCAGCTCGACGTTCAACCTTCAACTAAGGCACGCCCATTTACGCATGTCATTCGAATGCCCACCCAACCGCGGGGATGACATGCAAACTCCACACAGAAGGCACTCCTTGCAATCTAGCAGAGGATCGAATGGGAGAACCTCTTGCTGTGAGGCAACAACACTACCAATGCACCACCGTAGCATGCTGTCTCAAGTGATATAAAGGTATGAAAACCATGATGAGAATATGAGAGGTTCCTGTTCAGAAAATGGTCCAATTATTGCGAGTAGATGCATTTTCCTGAGATTATAGAGAGGTGACAGAACAGCAATAGCTCTGAAATTGGAAAGATCTATCGAGTTCCCACCTTTATACAATAGTGCAATACATAACGTTTCTATATACCAGGGACTTACGAGTCCTGTATGTATTTACAGATAAGTATGGATATGAGGTGTGCTGTTGCATCTGTAGCCATCATAAAATGTTTGACATGAAGATTGTCTACTACAATGGTGAGGAGTTCATTGTCATGTGTGTGTATGTGTGTCTGCTGGTTTAAGAGTAAGTATTCTGAGTACTGACATTTTGTAGCTGAATAGATTGTTTGGGAGGAGGTGCACTAGCATTTTGCGATTAACACGGCTAGCCGTGTGAGAAATTTGTTTTGATTAGGGATGTAGCAATGGTAATTGCTAAATTTAGAGGCAATAGGAATGTCAAGTTCAGTAGGCAGATAACTGGGTTATGATATTTTACCAGAATGGCCAGCTTTTTTTTTTTTTTTTTACGGGGTTTTGGCCTGGGTTTTTCTATACATTAAGGCAATAGCTTCCTTTGTCATATTTAGCATGCTGTTTTGTAGCACTATAGAGATGGTGGTAGTATTAGTAGCCTGCATGGAGGGGGCATGATAGTAAGGACGTAACTAAGTGTGTAGGGGAGATGTGTTAGGATAAAACTTTTCTTATTGAGGGCCTCTGTCCATAAAGGATGTAGGGCCCAGAGAGGGATGAATTTATGATTTCCCTTCCAACTGTTAAGTTTTCATTTTAATAGGGTTAGATACTGTTGAGTTGTGTGAAACCATACAGGTTACATTTGGTGGATGGGGATTCCAGATCTTTAGTAGACCAGTCAGCAGTGACATTTCCCATGATTGTAGTTTCACAAGCTGGCTGTGTTGCTGGCCAAGATAGCATGCTCTCAAGGATAGGAATGCTTAGATTATCGGGCGATATACAAGACTACAATTCAAAGTGATTTCTGATTATTCAATTCAGTAATGACACCAGTACTTCAGCTTTGGAAAAATTAGTCAAGGCAAAAGGAAGGAGTGTTACCTGCAGGCTGTTGTACAATAGAATTGATTTACCTCCTGCCATTTTAGCTGTATGACCTAATTGGTAGTTTTATAATTCACTGGGAGAATTTCATGATTTGAAAGGTTTAGTTTAAGTCATGTTTCTGACAGCACAGGAATGAAAGATGAATAATGTTGAATCCAGACATGGACTTCTGTAATTTAATTGCAGAGGCTCCTGATCTTTAGAACATAGGAGTCGCAAGGCATTCCTGACATGCTAGTACCCACCCTTTGACCTTACCTCCCATTTCAAGGAAATCCAGACCAGCCATACCAGGGGGTGCATTTACTGACACTCATCCAGTTGTCCAATTCCAATTGGAAGGCAGTGTGTCCCACTGCTTAACTCGGGGAGGGAGCTTGTTCCCAAATAGGGTAGGTGATGCATGGCAAATACATACCTGCTTTTAGTCTTTATTTGTTGAAATAGATATAGATCTCTAGCACTAGTGTTAGACTACTGAATACTTTATAGCATACAAGACGCATGTCTTCCCTAAGGGGTTATATGAAACTTTGTATAGGGATAAAGCCACCAGTCTTTCTTTATAGTTCAGAGCTTTTAGGCCTTTGATCGTTTTAGTTACAAACCTCTAGGACCTTTCCAGTTGCCTTATATGCTTAATAAGGTACATCCAAATAGGGAGCATTCTTCTCAATGACGGGTCTAAAAGTGGAGTACAAGGAGGTGAGGACTTCTTTTGATCTGGAAATACCTTTTGCTTTGAGCTCTGCAAGGTAAAAGTACTCCCTAACCACCAATGCAGCATAGTCAAATGTAAAGGACCTGTCCACCCACCTGCCCAAGTCTCTCATGACCTTTACATTTTAAAGTGGTGTGTTATCTATACTATAAGTAGTAGCTAGGGGGTGCTTACTAAATGCTTCAATGCTGCACTTTTTGACACTGAGCTCAAGGCCATTTTTAGTACACCAGCTATTAAAAAGTGTAAACTCATGCTGGAGTGCATGTATATCACAGATGAACTAAACGAGGACTCCCAGCTCACCATTAGCTGATAACTTTGCTAACTAAAGAGCCTCATTTGACATGCACGTATCTGAGAAGTAGATGTCAAACAGTAAAAGTCCCAGTGCAGATCCCTGGGAACTCCCCTCGTCACCCTCATGCTCTCAGAAGATGCACTTCCTACTCTTATAGCATGGTTCCCATCCCTAAGCCATCCTCCTAAACATATACATGTCAATATGGTGTTCCCTCAACTTGCTTATTATATGTGCATGTGGTATGGAAATGAATGCCTTAGCAAGGTCAATTTTTACTTTGTGGGTAGTTTGTCCACAGTTGTCCACAGTCTACAGCCTGAATACCTTTCTCAAATAAGTTTGCAAGATTCATTAGACAGGGCCTACTATTAACAAAGCCCTTGATGTTAAGGTTAATTAGTTTAAGTTCAAGATAAAGATATGGTCTTCATTTGCCTTTTGGGTAATGGTATTAGTGACAAAATTACAGCTGGGAGTGATGGGTTGGACATGGGTTGGGATGGATATAGCCACACAGTTGTGACAGGATACAAATGTAATGCTGTAAGCAAGGGGTGAGGTTAGGAGAAAAGTATTAGCCAATCAGTGTATGCATGCACACACTGCAATTGCAATATGGACTTGGTTTAACAGCAAGTGTAAGAGTGTTTTTCTGAAGTATATGCACAAGCTAATTAAACGTTTGTTACTTTTTGTAAGAACATATGAAGAACAGGATTTGCTGCTGTTCAAAATAGTGTTATGGACTACCTCTGGAGAGGCTGAAGGATGGCATAGAAGCAGTACAGAAACAACTAATGCTGAACTTAAAGGGTAAATTGCAACGCATTCCTTCTACCTTGCCAAGTATTAGATTGCCACCCACCAGAACAGCCTATGGAAAAAGGCTCTTTTAATGCTGACTGCAGTCAGCCCAAATAGAAGTTATTGAAACTGTCAAAAATACATAGAAGACCATATAGAGCAAGTGTGCAGTTCCAGGTGCAGCTGTTGCTTACAGTTCTGCTCTCTCTCTCAGGTGTACCTAGTGCACTCAGTAGCAATGAAAAGGGGACAGAATGGGATGGGAAACCAAATAACAGAGGACGAAGCGCACATATAGAAATCTAAACAACCTTCATATCAACACTTCACAATGACTTATAAATTACATAGGACATCACAAACATAGCAATAGTACTAAGCAAGCAATTACAAGTTCTTGCCACCCATTATGAGCACTCAACAGTGCCCTCCTCCCAAACCAAGCAGTGCAGTAGATGCTAATCCTGGTGTCCATTTGTATCTACCCATCTAATCATCAAGACCAGCTTTAAAGGCAAAGTAGCACTTTGCATGACCTGTAGTGGTAACTTATTCCATAGGATGGGGATATGTTATATTAGAAACTATCCCTCCAGGGAGTCTTGTTTATTTGTTGGTGTAAATTTAGACCCCCGGTACAGGTATTTGTTGAGTCACCGGTTTCGTGAAAATAGGATTGGGTCTTTTATGGCTCAAAATGCAAGAAACAAGACTTCCAAGATGGCTGCACAATGAGAGATGTTTCAAAAAATAATAGAATTAGAGGACAGAGTACATAGGGAAAACCTGAGATTTTCAGCTTTATCAGTGAAGGTGGAAGGAACAGACTGCATTAATTTTATGAAAGCACAAACAAGCAACTGGACTGTTATTCCACATCAGGAGTTGTTAGCTGAAAGGGCACATCACATGTATGCTCCAAGCCTGGCTATAAGAAAGCAACCTAGACCTTTAATAGTAAAGATGCAATCCTACCAGCAGGAGAAGCTGATTCTGACAAAACTATGGCAGAAGGACAAAGTACTAAAAGCAGGAGACAGCAGAGTGTTTGTGGAGAATGATTATTCACTGTACACCAGAAAGAAGAGGAGTACATTTATTCCACTATTCAGGGATGCAGGTGTGAGATTCAAACTGCTATATCCAGCTGTCTAAAAGGTATTCTGCCCTGGAGGGACAAAATAATTTGTTGATGAAGTACATGCCAAGGAGGAAATACAAACATTTGTCCAACAAAAAGTAAGCTGTGAAAAATAAGTTGATTCTGCTTCTTTTTCTTCTGGTAATAAAGTCCACACAGGGACTGTACCTGTGAAACCTTTTCAAAATTTTCAGTGGGAAATGCCGCAGAGAAGGAATGGAGCACAAGAGTTAATTAGAAGAATCAAGAGTACATTGGAAATTAAGTAGAGAGGATTTCATAGATGAACAGTAATAAAAATGAGTAACTTAATATGGGATTACAATGCAATAATTATATCTGTGAAATATGACAGAACAAGAAAATCTGGAAATATTAGACTTTTTAGAATTTGTTGGACTTGTGGGGGACTCTAAAGCATATGCTCTACTTCATGTCATTAATGTTAAGAAAAGTGCTTTGGGGAAGGAGGAGGAGGGAGAAAGTTAACCAAGTAAAGATTTTTTTCTTAAATAGTACTAACTTTGTGGCATGTGGTTTTCTTTACATGCTATAAAGTAAAGTTATTTTAAGGGTAATAAACAGGTGCTGTTGCTGTTCTTTTTTTCTTTCTCCCTTTTCTCTCTTCTTGTTCAGTTTTAAGAAATATAGACACTGCAGTGTTAAAAAAAACCTGGTTAAAAAGCATGATAAAATAAAAAAGGATAAAAGAAAAAAATAATGTGCTTCTCATCTTTGCATGGGGGAATGACAGGATTAAAGACCTTGGATTGATTTAGTAACAAGCTTTAAGAGAGCTCAAGTAAATGAATAACATTGAATATTTTGAGGCTTTTTATAGCAAATACATGTATGCTCAGTAACAATTCTGCAGCTGGTCTTAATGTTTCCATGGAAACAATTTGGTAAAGAGAAACTGGCTACAGTCTGGTGGAGAGTGATTGGCCGAAGGAAAAAATAGAGAAATTGGCTAGGAGACAATGTTTTCTGAAAATGTTCAAGGGCTTTCCCAATGCAGTTAATTTCCTCAAAGCATTCATGGGTTTTCATGCTTAGAGAGCTGTAAAGATACGACAAAACCAATCTGTACTTAGAAGCACAAGCTGCACCATGCACCTTAGCAGGAATAACCTTTCTTTTACGCTAACTCAAGACAGTGAGTGTGTCCTTTCAGTTTGGGTCTTCTGTTTCTATTAGGAGGATAAAACTTCAATATTTGAAGGTGTACATAGATGTTTGTGTGTTAGCATTAATTTAATAGGTTTTAGGGGGCATTTGGGGTGTGCTTGTTTTTTGTTTGAAGGCTTTCAATAAAACACAAGGTTTTATAAAATGCGACAGACTCAAATGGATATGACAAGAAGAAACTGTATAAAAATTCAACCTGCCAAACAGTGCATGCATGTAACACAAAAGCTGGAACTAGACATTTAAAAAAAGGTGTTATACATAAAAGGTGGGGATAACTTTTTAATGTAATGATGATTTCTGTAGTGTCTTTAAATGTAAATGGATTCACAGATAAATACAAAGAGAGTAGTGTACTATATTAAAAATGTAGAGTGCAAATAGTTATGTTACCGGACACACACAGAGAACTGAACATGAAAATTTGATAAAGAAAGGTTTTCAGGATAGTTATTCAGCAGAATACTGGTACAAAGAAAAAGAGGAGTACTTATATTACTTGCAAGAGTTCCAATAGCGATAGAAGATGATAAAAAAAAGTTAATAATGCCAGAGTTGTAGTCCTAAAGGGTTACTAGCAAGGGAAGATGATTACAGTGGCTTGTATTTATATTCCATCTAAAACTCCTATAATGAAGCTTAATAAACTTCTGGGAAAATAATCAGATTTTAGCAAGGAATATTACTTATAGGTGGGGACTGGAATTTGATTGCTGCAGTGAAGTGTCTGGGGGAGGCAGAAGGGAAAATATGACAATGGAGGGTAAATTTTTGAAGAGATTAATGAAAATATTTGGCATGGAAGATGTGAATTCAGTAATAGGAGTTTGGCGTGAATTTACATATTATTCACCAAGATATAAAAAGTGGGCTAGGTTAGACAGAATTTACATTTCACAGGAACATGTGCATTTAATTGAAGGTCTTGACACTCACCCAGTAACTATTTCAGATCATGATCCAGTAATAGCTAAAATAAAAGCACAGGGTAATGAAATAAAAATGAGACATTCGTGCTTCCCTACCTGTCTGTTGAAAAGCAAGGAATTTAAGGAATGGTTAGTGGAAATTATTCAGGAGCTGTTAGACAGGATAGAATTTTTTTCTGAAAATATAGCTAGGGAGTAGGATAAAACTAAGGTGGAGTTTAAAAATAGGGTGGAATAAAAGAAGGGGAGCTATGGTTAAGAAGTAGCAAGAATTATTTAGAGGGACTGACAAAATCTTAGGGAGCCTGAAACAAAGAGGGGATCCTGTAGAGGTATTAGAAATATTTCAGAAATTCTGTGAGAGTTTCTAAATGAGAGAAATATGAAAAAAAGGAAAGATACAAATGGAAATGTTTATGAAATAATTAAATATGCCAGGGTATAGATGTGGCTCAATTATGGTTAGGATAGGAAGAGAAGAGATACAAATTATGATGTATAACCAATCTACAGGAAAGACCCCAGGAATAGATGGTATTCTAATGGAAGCTAGGAGGAAAAAAAATGATAAAGATATGGAAGGTTTTGCTTAACAGTATTTTAAGAGGAGGATAAATACCAATGTCTTGGAAGAAAGCAGTGGTAGCTGCAATACCTAAAGAGGGTAAAGATCCATCAGATCCAGCTTCATACAGGCTCATTCTAATACTAAACCATGATTATAAAGTGTTAATGTCTATAATGGCTAAAAGAATAGCAAAATTAATGCCAAAACTGACTGATATGAATCAATGTGGTTTTGTGGAGGGGAGGCAAACATTTGCCAACATTAACAGAACATTGTTGATCCAGGGGAAAGCAGAATGTAATAAAACACCATTGTTGTTGGTAGGTCTTGATGCAGAGAAAGCATTTGACAGAGTAAGCTGAGACTTTATGAGCAGGGCAATGAAAGCATTTGCATTCCCTGAAAACAATTATAAGGTTGATTAGGAGGATATATGAGTGATCAAAGGTGAAAATTAAAAGTAGGTGGGGTCCTCTCTGATAATTTCTGCTTGAGCAGAGGAACCAAGTAGGGGTATCCTCTTTCCCCTTTATTATATGCATTATATTTAGAACCACTGGCAAAGAAAATAAGTAACTGGTATGGTAGTCAAGAAAACCTGGCTTTATTTGCAGATGATAGTATTTTATACCTGACAAAACAGTGTAAGAAACTTCTCTGTGTGGAAGATTTTCAATCCATATATTTCTAATCACTGTATATTAATCAGATCAGATAACAGTAGTAGAAGTAGTGAACGTAAACTCGTCTTAAGTCAAAACAAAACAAAAAGTAATAATAGAAAATATATAATTGTACAGCATTACTAGGTATTCAAAAGTAATCCAAGCAAGGCAGGCAGTCTGTTTCCAGTCGAAAATCCTTTATTAAGTACAGAGACAAGCGATTCAAATAAAACAAACGTAGAGTAATAATTTCCTCACAAGCTTTCTAAATATATATATATATATACTTTTTATCAGGCATGGGAGTGGTTTATTGTGCTGTAAAACAAAGTGTTATTGGTACACATGTTAAATTCACATCCCTTCCCCTATCAGTGTGACATTCGAGCTGGTCCTGCCCTACTTAGTAGCTGTCATAATAATATATAACCCTTAAGTACTTTAAATAAAATTATATAATGATGTGGTGCCTCTTATTTAACCAAAGTATTAAGTAGATTATTAAGTCTGTGATTTTATCCAAGACTATATACTACATGGCTGGAAATATATCAACCTTAGTTCATTTGGAAATCTATATAGATATATATATATATATATATATATACATTTTGCATGTAAAAATCAATTTCTATTTTCATAACCTATTGTTAACAAAGATCGCTTTCATTCTTCTGGACGTCTTCAGGTCTGTGTACAAGAACCCTAAAATCCTGTATAATTAATTAGTTAGTATTGTTATTATACATCATTTTGAATAAAGTGGAAAAAAAGAACCAGAAAAAAAAATAATAAGAAAAAATGTATGTATGATGATGGAAACAAAATGATCTTTGTTAACAATAGGTTATGAAAATAGAAATTGATTTTTACATGCAAAGACCACTGGAGTGGCTTGGACATCATCACCAAATACATGCAACTATTCTTAAGAGCTTAAATTATCTCTACACAAAACAGCCACAGTTTAAATGTTTAAAAATATGTAATAATAAATAATAAAAACACAAGACAATACTTGTTGATTCAACACAGTGATAGAGAGCTCAGAGATCACAGGAAAATACTTCAAAAAAATATTGTAGGATAGTCTCACATAGAGAAAACAGTTGGACTAATCTGGCTATATTCCTATGTCTGTAAGAGAAACTATGTTCTAGATTCGTACTTACAAGGCTGCTGAGTTGTCAGCTTCTGAACAAAATACAAAATGCTATTCTTTCTTTCTCTCTTTAAATTGATAATACACAGTACTGCTGAGTCATTTCAGACTGCATCATTCTTATCACCTCTACTCAAGTTTCCCAGGCTCACAGAACACAACATTTTAACATTTCTTTTTGTAATCCTCATCTGGCAGTTAGAGAAATAAGACACTTTACAACAAAATAAAGAATTTCCTGGCCCAGACATCCTGTATCCGAGCTTGAGCTCACACAGTTGTAAAATGCGTTATCAGCTTATTTTCTTAGAGTGTGCCAGTTTCCACCATGAAAACATACATTACATAGGCATAGAGCTTATACACATTTCTGCTTTCTTTCTAGCAGGGTGCACTGTGGTTACATTTTTGAAGCTCAGAATATAACAGTTTTCTTACATTTGTTACACAAGCCTATGGATCATATTAATATTTACAATGACATACAATTTACAAAATTCTATCTTGTTGGGCTAGCAGCCTTCACAATCTGTTGGCAAAGACAAAGGATTTGTATGCTATTCTCTTGGTATAGATGAAGGATGTGGGCGCTAATCTGTTGGTATAGATTAAGGATTTAAGACCACTGGAGTCTTTTCTAGTTTAATGACATGCTTGAATTTGTGCATTCAAAAGGTGGCACTGTATTTGATGATGGGTCTGGTGAATAAAAGTAAGATGACTTCTATGGATCTTGAAAATATTACCTTGGAATTTAAGTTAGCCGCATATATGACCACCATATGTGAGAAATGTTTTTTTGCTGAAAGCACCCATTTTGCATTTGTTTGAGACAGTTTTAATTTAACCAGATATGCACATACTGCTGCCATTTATGGTGCAGTTTAGTAGCGGTGAATGAGTGGATAACAGCACCCAAATTGCAGTCATCAGCAGACTTGATCAACCAGGTAGTGGCTTGCATGTCTACAAAATAAATGCCAAACGGTAGTGGGCCCAGCACTGATCCCTGTGATACCAGACTAGTTATAATTTTACTTTCAGAGAGCATACCAGCAACTTGAACTGTTAGGTTTATGTTGGATAGCCAGTTTGCAATCCAGTAAATAACCTAAGGGTTTAAATTAAATTTATCTAACTTCATTAAAAACAGCATGAGAGGGAGAGTCCAAAAGACTTGACCAGATCAAGATATGCAGTCTACAAAGAGTGACCATGGTCCACAGCCTCTGTAACCTTTTTAAACCTTTCCTTCACAAAACCAAAATGAGTGGGGTCTGGATCAGTTAAGTTGCCTAAAACAATCATGAATTCATGAACTGGAAAAGTTAAGATGGCAATTACAGATGCTTTCAATGCAGCAATTAAATGTCCTAACTGTTTCAAAAAATGGCAAAGAAAGAGCATACAGTAGGAGAAGGGTGGAAATATTTCTGATAAGCAACAGGTACTATTAATAAAAGTAGATAAATGTACACCTGTGGCTTTTGCAACTAGTGCAGATACACTGCAGATATCCACTCTTATTTGAATACTAAAATGGAAAAAAATGTATGGCAATGATAAGCAGTTAAGCAGTCAGTAGATGACACAAAAACTCAGGTTCAAGGCAAAGACAGAAAGATAAAGAAGATAGTCAAACACCCTTCATAAGGGATGCCAGCAACAATCTACTCACCAGTCCACAGGAAATCAAAGACAGATGGAAATTGTACTTCCAGCAGCTTCTGAATGAAGAAACCTCACTGAAGCTGTAATGCCCCAAATACAGCCTACAATGACAGAAGAGGAGGAGCCTGACCTTAGAAGAAGTAAGAACAGCACTAAGGAAAATAAAGTCAGGGAAAGCAGCAAGCTCAGAGGAGGTCACAGCAGATATGATTAAAGATGCTGGGTGAGATAGAAAACAAATGGCACCTGAGTATACCCATACCAGTGTGGAGAGAAAGGTGTATCCCAGATGGCTGGGGAACAAGTGTACTAGTGCCAGTGTTCAAAAGTAAAGGGCACTTTCACAACTGGGGGCAGTACATGCAAATAAAACAAGGTGCAACTTAAAGAATTTCATTTTTTCATTGGGAAAAGTTTCTGAAGGAAATGGGGCCAAACAGACTTTTTTCTAACCAAGACAGGCTTATACTGCCAATTGCTAATGGATGCTTATAATTTTGGAAACCTTGATAAGCATTCAATCCCATGCCGAAATTAAGCTTAAATGATGTTTTTGCTCATGAATTTGAACACGATTGCAAAGCAAGAATAATGACCACTTAACATAAGCAAACAGCAGGTTCAGTTATTTTAAACTGAAGACCATCTCCATACCCAACAATTATATCAATTTTTGACTGTGTACACCTCAGATGTCTGATTGTAATAACACAATTGCCAATGTAATTTATTTCAACTCTGTTTAACACAAATGCACTTTAGCCAGCCACAGTAAACAACTCCCATGTAATTTACAAAAATACACATTAGTCCAGCCAGGGTCAGTCACTTACAACATAAGACAGCCCCCATATCCAGCCATTATAGGGGGGGTCAGCACTCACTCAATGTCTTCAACTCAAAATTCATTTAAACTCAACAGATTTCAGCAGGAAAACAAATTATCTCCTTTTCTGATCAGTTAACTAAAACAAAGAAAAAGAAAATCCAAACAATACAGACTAAATCCGAGTGGTTTAGTTGCCAAGGATAGCTATGGGACAGGGTCATCTTTGACTCTCTATTCTCAGGAGGCTAGTGTGTTTAGAGCATTTAGGAAGACCTCATTGAACTCAGAGATAGTATTATCTATGGCTAGAGTCTTTAGTGACTCCCAGTTAAGGAGATATATTGCATTATTACAAGTGTCATGAAAAGTAGTACGTTTTCTTGCCAGGCTATAATGGCATGTTTTGGGGCTGATGCTTTAGTACTTTATGGTGTAAATTGGTAAGTGTTCACTTAGGCAGTCTGAGTGTTCCATGGTATGATATTTTATTTGGAAAGGATGCTAGGATCTACCCAAGGGTTAATTGCCTGCCTGCTGCTTTATTTCTATTCAGTGTTGTTATAAGTTGCATTGAACTTGTACACATCTATACTATGGACTGGATTTTCAGATTGTATTGGTTTTCCAATCTATAGGAACATCACCCAATATCATGGTTTCATAAGGGATTTGGGAGGAGACTCAGCAAAGAATGTATTGCAGTGTTTTATCATTGTTAACAGGGAGTATGTATATACTCAAGATTGTGATTGTTTTATGACTGTTTAGTTTTATTATGGCTAGCAGTATTTCTGAGTTACAGAAAGTTGGCGGGAAGGGAGATATCTAGTGTGTTTTTGTAGAAAACACTGCCAGCTTTTTTTGTTGGCTGTGTCTAATCTGATAATGTTATAGCCTGGTGGGGCAATTTCATCTTTTTTTTCTTCCAGACAAAGCCAGCTTTCTGTGGCAGCTAAGACGTCAGTATGGTGTGTTTTATATACATATACATATCTATATATCTATATATCTATATATCTATATATCTATATATATATATATATATATATATATATATATATATATATTAAAGCCACAGGTAGACTGTGGGCGAGAAAGTAATGATTAAGGAGCTGATGGGGATATGCTGTCTGTTACCTGAATATGCCAAATTAGGCCTGGGTTTGGGTGAGTGTCATCACTAGGTTTTACGATTATGGAAACATGACAATACATGTAGAGACATTTTTTGCTGACTTTTTTTTTGTTTAATACAAAACTTGAGTAAATTGCAGTTGCTTTGGATAACTGTAATTGAACAGTAGGATATACGAGTGCTGATGCAGATAATGTGTGATTGGGAGATGAGGTGCACAAGTATTTTGCTTGGAGGATACAATGCAAGTTTTATTGGAATTGTGAAGGTAATAGAAATGTGTAGGATGTTAAGTTTGCAAGTACGAGAAGAGGGAATTGTATGAGGAACTATGTAGGAAATATGTTTCTGAAATGTAGGAAATAGAGGTCTGAAGGATAGAAATGATGTATGTAGTTAAAGAGAGGAGCAGTAGGTAAGAAGGATTTATTCGGGAAAATAGAAGTTGAACTATAGAATAATGGATTGGGTTTAGTTTGTATGTTTATAGTTGATTCTGAGATGTGTGCTTTGAAGAATATACATGTGGAGAATAGTGATATGAATGAGGATGACTATGTGGTAATGGGATCTGCTAACAGTGTAGAATAGGAGTCCGTATGAGTAGTAAACCAAACAGTACTAATTTGTGTATGGCTGGAGAGAGACTGAGGGTAGAGAGATGTAAGCAGTAGAGGAGAAGGGGAAGGGTGAGACGTATTATAGAGGAGGTCATCAGTAATACAAATCTGACTGTAGTATCTGAGAGATAATTACAGGGATGAATGAAAACAGGAGTTATGCACATGAATGCCTTAAAGGTACTGTTGGGGAGGGGGTCTCTGTAGGAGTGGATATATTACAAAGCAATATGGGAGGGAAAAAGGGTACTGGGAATGATGCTGAATGTTAGATTTAAGTTGGGAATAGGTGAATAGAAACAGGAATGTTATTCTATAACAGTAGTAAGTTTGTATTGGGTGGTATAGGATGTGGATGTCATGAGTGACAGGTATATGTGGGCAGTACAAGGGCAGATTAAGGTGGTGTGGGTGGGACTAGGGCGTAGTGTGGCAGACTTCTCACTGGCAAGTCCTATTACAGAAAGCAATCAGCTTATAGCTGGTGATCAACAAGTCTCAAGGAGGCACAAAATGAAACCGGTTTGCTTTCCTATATTGAATGCAGCTACCAAGAAGGTAAGGATACAGAGTAAATTGCTTACACAGTGTAACCTAATGATCAATGGAAGGGTAAATAGCCAATTTGGCAAGTGGTCCTTAGAGTGCAAGAACTGCTCTCCTTTGAGGAAAAATGTCACAGCCACTTTCTAGCACTGGGTAACCCAGTTACTTCATGCTTACAAGTGAGGATGGGCATATGTCTAATTAGTTAAAAGTCAATATGCAGGAAGGATGTTCTTGGTTATAAAGTCATGTTAATGTGGGTAGGACATGCAGCTGTTTAGATATATGCATGCCAGTCAACAAGAAGGGTGCAGTCCCATTTTGAAAACACAAGTGTGTGTGGTTCATCTAGTTTCGTTTAAACTGTGGCCATTATTCACTACCTCTCCTTAGAACAAGTAGCACTTAACTTGAAGGAATACGTAACATAAAAGTAGAATCATGGCTGCTGTATTTAATGTCTCCAGGATAGCTAGCTTAAAACATTACACTTGATTCCAATAATATATTTTCCTATCTACAAAATTATCCCTACACTAACCCATATAAACTCAGCTCGGTCTTATCCTCTACATTGCAATGTTACTTAAAGCACAAAGTCTGTTTATTTATTTTTTCTTCATCTTCCAGCTGAGTATCAGCTGATCAAGTAATTTCATTGACTGAATCTACGAAACCCAATAAACCTTCCCTGGAATTTCTCTGACTGTTGTTTGGGCCATAAGTAAGAGGCAAACCCAGACAGTGTCATATATGCTGTCAAGGATTTTTTTATTTATATTCCCACCCAAGTGCACACACTTGCTCTCACAGGGATCAATGTGTAATTAACATATTGGAAGCCTCATCCTACCTTGACAGGGACTCAGCCATTTACTTACTTCTCCAAAGATAATGTCCCTCCAAGCAACCCTGTCTTCTGCCTGAGAACCGTTACAAGGTGAATCCATGTATATACCCTCCCTCCCAGAATGGGCATGCTCATCCTCCCTTAGAAGCACCTCTGACACCAGCAATGCCAATTAAATCATGGTTACCTGAGCCATAGAAAAGGCTTTATTCCTCTATGTCACAGTAATAGAGAGACTGCTTAGTTTTAATGAAATCAAGTTATACGTTACTTAGTAATTTTAACTCCTGGGCTCTTTCGTCTTACTGAAAAATCTAATTTTATTTTGTTTAAGGAAAAGCCTGCATAGCAAGAGGGTTAGCGCCTTTACTTGTTTCATTCCCTCAGACTGAAGTCACAAGCCCACTGAGTCTGTTGGGGATTCACACCTCTTCGAATGAGAACCATTCACAGCTGCCTTCTTTCCCTCATACTTTAGCCATAAAAATATTGAGTCCGAGTATTTGCATCTGTCTTAATCTGAGTGTAAACAGAGACTGGAATAGCAAACCTGATGCCAATAACAGATACAAGTAAACAAGGGGCCATCCATGCGGTTAACTCAAGAGTTTTATATAAATAAAAATCAACTTTAAGCATTACTTTGTAGTCAGAGAAGAATTGTCTCATTATAGTGTGTTGGAAATATGTTGAACAACACAAACCACAGTGAGACACTGCAAGAAATGATACTGACAGTCTGTGCAGAAGTATTGAAAATTAAAAGTAATTCTGAGTACTGTCATTCTGAGTCAATGGATGAAATATTCTGACAGACAGTTGTCCATATGGCATCTTTTGTGGACACAAAATGCATTAGTGGGATAAAAAAATTATGACAGCGTGGCAAACCATCAGGACACATTGGGGTAGAACCAATTAATTAAAAAAAAATAAATAGTAATTTTCAGTGCTGCAGGGAATCTTATTTTATTAATTTGTTGACTGGGATGGGAGCACTATACTCAGTGAACCATTTTCAAGTCTAGCCTGGGGTCTAAAACCAAGGTGCAAAATACAAATGTCTTATTAGAAGTTAACATACAGTAATTATCCAATTAATGCAAATAATTTGGAATCAGTATATATATATATATATATATATATATATATATATATATATATATATATATAGTAACAAATGAACATCAAAATATGATTTTACATATATATATATATATATATATTAATATATATAGATAAATATATATATATCTATATATATATATATCTATATATATATATATATATATATATATATATATATATATATCTATATATATATATATATATATATATATATATATATATAGATATATATATATATATATATATATATCCATCTCATGTTTATATTAAAACAATGAAAAAATCAAAATGTCGAATGCTCGGATGAGCGAAAATTCAGGTAATCGAAATGGCTATTGTGGGTGGCTGCACCCCACACCCTTAAAAATATATTCCAACTTCAAGATCGCACTACAGTGAGGAAAGGGCAAATTTTCTATTCTTCACTGTACCACGATCTCACAATATAGATTACCTGCATTTTCGCTCATCCGAGCGTTCGAGATTTTAATTTTTTGTCGTTCTGATAGGAACCCTATATACATATAGATTAGATACAGATATATGCACACACAAGTGTATGGCTGTAAACAAAGAAACAAATAAGCAAGCACATCCCCACTGACCTCACAGATTTCATGGGTCTATGGTTAATTATCAAAAGAAATGAACATCGAACAGCTATTCATCGAATGGTAATCATCGAATGGCCATCCATTGAAGTTGTGAGACAGGTAAATTAACTACTTGGCTAACACTTCCCAGTCTCATACAGGGCTAAATTACAACCCCCTTTACCCTACTGCAGTGTGGTCTTAAAGTTGTATATATTTATGGGGGTTGTGGGGGCCAAAGCCCCCACCTGGGTGGGTTTGAAATACTGTCTATGTAAGTGAGAGAAGTGTTGGCCAAGTAGTTACTTTCCCCATCTCAACTGCATGTTAAATGGATGGCCGTTCAATGATTTCCATTCGATGAATAGCTGTTCGATGTTTATTTTTTTTCAATGATTAGCCATAGACCCAGATTCAACATTTATAATATAAAAGCAGAATACACAGTAAACCTTACAGAACAAAAAACAATCAGGGTGAAACAAAATCTTCTACTTTAGAAAATTCTATAAACAAACACAATTATTCCCATAAATACAATTAACAAAACACAGTAGTAAAATTAGTACAAAGCTTCCTCATTTGACACTACTCCAATATTTTTATTCATTGATGTATTAACTATTAAAAGAAAGCACATCCTACACCTCCCAAAAGCAAATATTAATTTGAATCTCCCTAATTTACCACTGCTATATAAAACAGTGAAAAAAAAACCAACATGAACAGGAAACACAAATACGGAAAACAAACTCTACTGCCCATCTCTGAAAACATGTAGCTGCTACAGTTCCTAGATAAACCAAAATACAGTTAGAAGTATTAAAGTACTAATATTAAATGCAGACAGCCATACTGGACTGTATATATCCATTTAATAAAACAAAATCACTACATCTCACAACTTTGAAATTTATATAACATTTGAAATACAAATGCCTGTTTGCTATAGGTAATTTGATAAGGTCTTAAAATGAAACCGTTAAATAAATGAAAAGTTGCAGATTGCATTTTGCATGGCAGTGTGGCAAACATACTCCCCAAAATTATATACACCAACTCCATGACTGCACAGACAAAGTGCAATTCAGTCAACCAATAAGTGCTGAGCTTAGCACTGATCACTGAAATGGCAAATTGTTTAGTCTAGCACTCAAAAAGTTTAACCTGATAAGCTTACCAACTGCATCACACCCACAGATTAATAAAATATGTAATATACCAATGTAAGATTAAGATTTTATAACCTTCTTAGTCCATAAGATTTGCATGGCTCATTAGACATTTTTTGGTCATCCTGTAGAACTCTATTTTATAACACTGACAATGGTATTATGTTGAAGCATTTATATAATTTGTGTAACAAACATTTGGTATGTAGTCGCTGGCCTCACCCTCCCAAGGTACTGCTGGTTAGTATACCTGGGGTGAAAATTAATAAGTGTGCTGCTGGGATTGTAATAAAAAAATAAACAAAACTTGCAAGTGAAATACAAGTCAAGGTGTGTCCCTTCCATTTATTTGTACATCTGTTCTTTGTAGCTAGGCACATTGCTTTTTATACTTTAAGATCAGTGCAGGAATCCTCAGTGCTACAGTGAGTGAACATCTTTCAACTCAATTTCCAGATACCAATCGATACCTGAATTATTCTTTCTGATGTACACTTCCAGCAGTGCTGCAGAAGCTTTGAAAATCTGTCCCAGTGCTGCTGTTTCACTTATATATGCATAGGGAGTGTTATCAATAAGCAACACATAAAAGCAAAGTTTTGCTTTTTGCTATTTTAGTTTTAGCAAACATAGCTCCCAGTAACACCTAATAAGATCAGTAGTGGTCGAAGAACTGATTTACTTATTCTATAATTTCAGTTACTAACTCTATAAAGCATGTTTAAGGAACAATGAAAAAATGTTAAGGCTATGATAGTGCATGTCATATATATTTCTGTTATATATCCTTTGAATTGTATAATAAATGGAAGATCCGCAGAAGTTCACCTACAAATATGCTGAGATTACTCGCAGAGACAAACATTTATGAATGCCATATGGGATATTATGCAAGCACATTATTTTTCGTGAATGTAATGACTTCTCAGACAAGTAAATCCTCTCACACACTTCTTATGTTTCCTTCATCCCCCAGCCTCCCCTTTTCCCCCTGTACATTTACACACACATGTACATTTACACACACATGTACATTTATACACACATGTACATGATACACACATGTACATGATACACACCAGACCACCAGTGAGCTTCCTCAGTTTTTTTCTAGTTTTTCCTGTTTCTCCAGGAATCTTTATTCACTCAGGCAGAGTGAAACATGTGAATCTCATGCCGTGCATGTCTCTTGCAGGTGTCATACAACATGTCACTTTCATATTAACATTCCCTTTACCTCAGTCTTAGCCGTACCCTAATCTCTCCTCTTTGTACCTTCTGTCTAATATCACTCTTGTTTAGTCTCGGCCTTTATTTTCCAGTAAATTATCTAGCTATAGGTAACTAACAAACTGACCTTTCACAATCCGTTTCCTTTCCAGGAACTCATTTGCGGGTGAGACGACACTTCAGTCTGCATTGACTCATTACTTAAGGCGAGAGCAACAGCAACTCAACATAAATCTTTTCTAAAGATCAAAACATGCAGTGATTTGTCAGTCAAACCATTAAAAGTTAGGGATGGCAAAATTTGGAAGTCACGTTTCTGCACAAGAACCTTCTTATATTTTCAGGCAACAGGTACTTGGATCAGTTTAAATTCAAAACTTGTATGCAAACAGATAAACACACATGCATGCCTTATATGAAGGCAGTACTTACACATGCATGGCCACACAGTCGTAACTCCTTATATAAGGGCAGCCCTCATTTTTCCTCTTTCAGATTTTCAGTAGATTTTTTTTCTTTATAATGCACAAAAGCTGTTCATCACAATAATCCTTGATGACAGTGTAACATCCACCATGACCAACAACCCATACATTTCTATTCAGATTTCTCTTGGCAAAACTATAATAGCTGGAATAAACAGAAGAAAAATGTTTCTTTTTAAAGTCCAGCTATTTTATTTCAGCTAAGCATTTTAATCAATAGAAAAAAGAATCTCTTTGGGGCTCATTACTTCTTAATTATGGAAGGAGCTTCATTTTTTTTTCATCAATGTTTTGTCAGCCATCTGATTAAACCTTTACAAAGCCTGCAACCTTGAACATTGCCTTTCACAGTTCAAATGATTTTTAGCGTGGTAATTATACCACAGGTTTTCACAGGGAGGAAGAAAGTCAAGTTTCTTCTCAGAGACAAGAGAAGGGTAATTGCATCATAGGGTTAAACTTTGTTCAATAAAACCTCCTCTTCGAAGTTCTGCTGATTGCAACAAAAGGAATTTTAAATTATTTCACATGTAAGAGATGAACACTATGTAATACATACATGCATTAGAAATGTGACTTCAGTGCTGGTTACAGAACATAATAAAAAATCCATACTTACCATGGGATCCTTTGCATTGCTTGGGATGTAATCAAGTTCTCTCCTGGAACACATTTTTTTCTGCAGTATAATAAATTAACACATTGATGTGTGCTGGGTAGGTGCAACTCGGACATCACTGCATGGTTTAAACTCTTCCTAGTTAAAGTAATGCCTGCCAGTAAAGTTCATGGCATATAACTTTAAGATCCTATTTGTAAATTACTCACTCCCCCCTTGGAATTACATTTTCATGATAGCAAACTGTGCGCTTCTCTGAAAAGTTGTACAATTCCAGAAGAAATAAAGAAAATAACACTCTCAGCATCAAAAAATGTGGTATACAGGATCATACAAATTATAAAACTTGAACTCTGAAACATTATTTCTAGTCTCAGTAGACATCTATATCACAATGTTAATATTTCGGACTTCCTCTACAAGACATTTTTATTTGGTGGAGATCAAACAATGAACACATTATATATATATATATATATATATATATATATATATATATATATATATATATTAAATATAATCTAATGTCAACACTTATTAAATGTGAAAAACAAATAATTCTTTTTTTTGCATCTTCTGTAACTGGAAATGTGTATTTCTTTGAAAAAAGGGTCCAGCCAGAGCATTCTGTTGAGTCTTAGAATTTTAACACCAAAGGTCTTAAATGGTCTCTCTCCTGTAAAGAGGACCTTTTCAAACAAGTAGGGGGTTTCCATCCTTGCTAGTGTACACAAAATGATCATGGGAGTTAGTGATTTCTTAATGGCCATGAAAGCCTTGGAAGCTTTAGACCCTGCTAACAGCAGGCACCAGAATTAAAGACTGTTTTCATACTCTAAACCCAGCCCTGCCCATATCTCTTACTCTGCCTTCTATGTCTGTCTGCATTTTTCATACCCACTTGAATTCCTTAAATTCCTTTGCACGTCACCATATTTCTTTTAGGAAATCTTTACTCTCAATTTCCTTGCCAAGAAGTATTTTCAAATTTTTCTACCTTTATTAGAGAACATGTTTTTTTTAGATTTAATTTCTCAGTCCTTGGTCCCAATCTCTGGGAATTTCTCCATTCATTTCCTGAATATAATTAATCTTACTCCATTTTTCAATAAGAAAGACAAGTACATTAAAGACTGTAGGAAAACGCAACTGCCATCTTGCTAACTGTCTGGTTATATAATACAGCTTCTTCCTACCCTTCTTCCCTCTGCAAACCTTGTTCTGATTTTGCTTTTCACTGTGATTCCTCCAGCACGTCATCTAGGATTTCCACTCTGTATATAATGCATGTAATGTCATTTATCTATTGCCCTTACACCCTCAAGCTATGATATTTACTTTGTATATAGTGTGTGTGTGTGTGTGTGTGTGTGTGTGTGTGTGTGTGTGTGTGTGTGTGTGTGTGTGTGTGTGTGTGTTATATATATTTATACTGCATTTTGTCATTCACTCTGTATGTGATGTCATGTATTGAATTGTGTTTTCCAGGGCTGAGACTGAAATTGTTCCAGTGGCATCAGTCCACTCCCCCTCTCAACAAATTTATTTTATTTATTTCTGAGATTTGTTAACCGGGTTGGTCCATCTGAGCCAGGGGCCCATTTTCAGTGGAGAGCCAAGGAGAAAAGCTCCATCCAATGTACAGTCATGCAAAAAAATATAGACAAGTACAAAGTGATCAAAATGTACAATCCCATAATAGAGACACTAGTAGCAGACTGCACAATGATCAATAACGGAGTACAACAACCATTCAAAGGTGCACAATGTAAAATAGGTAAAATAATGAAATTGCATTTCAGTCAGAAAATGACAAAGAGTTGATAGTTGTAGAGTAAAAGATGAGTAAGTACGACAGTTGTCATGTGGGGGCTTGGCACGGGCAGGACCAGGTCTTTTGAAGATAGTATTTTAACTCTGTTTTAAACTGCTGCTTTTCAAAAATATTTCTTATATTGAGGGGGAATGTGTTCCAGATGTGAGCTACTGAGTACTTTACGGGGACTTTCCAATGTTCTTTTTGGGTTTGTAAATATCAAGGTGGTGTGTCAGTTGTGCGAAGGTGTTAGAGGGGAGTGTAGTAATATACTAATGTGGAGCGTTTGGACAAAAGAGTAGACTGAATATTAGTAAGGAAAGGGGCAGTGTACAGTAGACAAGGTAAGAGAAGTGACTGAGCCAGAAGAGTCTGGAGGAGGGTGTAAGGAATTTTCAACTTTGGTAAAGTAGTCCACGTTTCTGGTGCTTTTTTTTTTTTTTTTTTTATATACATTGTTGGATGTGTATGTCAAATTTTAGTTTGTCATTGGTAATGGTGCCATGTAGTTCGGTATGAGGCTCAGGTTTAATGATGGTGTTGTTATGGGAGGTAATCACAAAGGAGGATTTGTGTTGTGACAGTGTTCTAGGGAAGAAGAGGAGTTTTATTTTTTTTTTTTTTTTTTTTTTTAGGATTTAGTACTAGCTGATTGTCTGAGAGCCATATCTCAACAGATGAGAAGGTGCCCTGAGTGAGTGCTAACAGATTAGAAATACTATGGGTGGTGGAGATAAGTGTTGAATCTTTGGCATATTCTAATAGCGTTGAGAGCTTACAAGAAGAATGTAATTTGTTCATAAAAATATTGAATAAGAGGGCCAGGATTGATCCTTGAGGAACCATTGTGTGGACCAGAAGGAAGGGGGAGAAGACAGTTTGTCAGCGAAGAAATTGTTGCCTATTTGAGAGGTGCAGAAAAACACTTTATGGAGGAGGTAGAAAGACTGAGATCAGAGTTTAAAGTTTAGCATGAGAGACTGTATCAAAGACCTTATTGATATCAAGGGATAGACAGTAGATCAGCATGTTGTCGTCACTGGCCTCAGCTACTGTTTGAGTCAAAGAAAGAAGTGCAGTGTAAGTATTGTGGTGCAGCCTAAAGCCATGTTGGGTGGAGATGAGCAGGTTATTGTCAAGCAGGTGTGAGTAACTGGGTATGTATGCACTTCAAGAATTTTGGAGATAGTGGACAGGATGGCTATGGTCCTATAATCAGAAGGGTCAGTAGAGTGTCCACGCTTGTATAGTGGAATTGTAAAGAACGATTTCCATATATCAGGGACAAAGGCTTCATTAATCGATCAATTTATGACTAAAGAGATAAGGTAGGAAATAGATTCTGCAGCAACTTTAAGAACATAGGAAGGTAATATATCAGTGCAGGGGGAGCAAGGTTTGAGTCTGGTCAAGAGAGATTTGATGTAGGTGGTCAGAAGTGGTTTAAATAAGTTATTGGAAGGTGTTTTGTTTGGGAATGGAGGAAGGGTAGAGGTGTTATTTTGGGTTAATTCTTAGATTGTTTCAATGAAATAGTTGTTTAGGAAAGTGGCTGTTTCAGTGGCAGAATTATATGGGAAGGGGTTGGGAATGGTAGGGCTGCCAGTATAAAGAGGATTAATTAATGGTTGTCCAGAATTTTGGGGAGATTTTTTGTGGGTTAGACTGGGAGGAAAAGAAGAATTTTTTTCTTATCATTGTTAACTATGTTTTTAAATTTTTCTGAGCTCTTTGTATTTTTGGAGTAGGGGAGGGGATTTGTTTTTGACCCAAGCTTTCCAGACACTGTCTCTCTCATGCATAATAAATCGGGTATGTTTTGCGAGCCAAGGGGCAAAGTTAGATTTTCTTCTGATTTTTCTGGTAGGTGCTAGTGAATTAAGTATGTAAAGAAATATCTGACAAAGGTTTAACAGCCTCACTGAGAGGGAGGTGTTGAAGGAAGGACCAGTTTATGCAGGGCAATTTAGAGTCAAAGGTATATGGAATGAAGTAGGTGAGTTTGCGACAGTTTCTATAGAGGCGGTCTTTAAGTAGGTGTTGGCAGAATCTGTGGATGTGGGTAGGAGAATGGTTGCTCAAAGAGTTTGGAAGTGTCCCAGAGTTATGATAAAGATTGGGCTCTGAGGTGAGGATCCAGTCAAGGGTCGGTCCAGTGAAGGAGTTTTTGTTAGTCCTAGTAGGGGAGGAGAGAAATTGGTGGAAGCCATGGAGATTGTTGCTGAGATTAGGAGATGTAGTTGTAAGTTTAGTCCAGTTTATGTTAACATCACCAAGGATAATGGTTTTGTATGGAACATATTGAGCGATCTATGAGAGAATGTGATCAAGGATAAGAATACTGTTCCCTGGAGGGATACAGATGGAGGCTATGGCAAATTTTTTGTGCGAGTTAAGGTGACAGTTTACAATAAGAATTTCGGCAGGCTGAAAGTTAGGTATAGAAATAAAGAGTGGGGAGAGATTAAGTTGGTCAGAGTAGAGGATGACAACACCTCCACCCCTTTTATTGCTTCTGTCAGAGTGAAAAATGTTGTGACCTGGAGGTAAGATTTCGGTGTTTGTAATATGTGGTTTTTAACCAGGTTTCTGACAGGATTAAGATATGGGGGAGGGGATGTTAGCAATCCAGAAATGCAACTCTGTGATTTTATTTATGAGGCTTTAAATATTTAAACAGTAGTTATTTAATATTTTAAGAGAAGGAGAGGGGGTGGGGGTGAGAGATAGAGAGGAAGTGTGAGGTATGTGTATGTGAGAGATAGAATCAGGTTAACCTGGATTGGGATGGATGTCCCCCGACCAGAAGTGTATCCATGAAAGTAATTGTGTGTGTGAAGAGGTCTATATTAGCAGACCTTCTCGACTTCAAAGTAGAGGAGAGTGAGGTCTTTGGAAAAATATTAGTCTTAAGAGGTGTGATGGTGAGAAGTGAAAGGGAGATGGAGAGATTAGCTGTGAGTGAAGAGTGGCTTGTGGTGGTTGAGAAGTGCAGTGGGGTAAGCGGTGGATAGAGAAGGTAAGAAAAGAGTAGTAGCAAAAAGATGCACATTTATCATGATGACAGTTACGCAGTGATAGAGACGTGAAGACTATGACTTTAAAAGGTTGGGAAGAGTCTCTGCCAATAAGGATAGTGAGGAATGTGGGGGACTTAAATGTACTAAGTGTATAGAAGATAGAAGTAAGGTAGGGGACACTGGGAGAGGAAAGATTAATTTGGTGAGACTAGAAGGGAAAAGTGTGTGGGAGCATGGAAAGGCCCCCAAAACTCAAAATAAAATACATAGCATGTTCCATTACTTTTGTTTAGCTTAATCACCCACGTGGACCTCCCATACCTCTTAACCATGGCCAATTCCTTGGCATTTACCATTTATGGGGTTGAATTAATAGGGTGCCACGAATTCCCGAGTGGCCCCTTTAAATAATTTTTATTTTCATTTTTTATGTAGATGATGTCCTCATTATGCACTGCCAACATACATCTCGTGGCATCATCGGCATCATCAGTAGCAGCTAGAAGATAGGAGCAACATTAAGCCTGCTGCCAGCAAGAAAGCTGCCCTAAAAAGGCAGATCCTGCCATGACTGACCAGAAGCAATACCAGTGGGGAAAACCAAAACAGTAGCAAATTGCCTCATCACTTGTAACATGCAAACAGCTTGCAATATTTAAATTGCCATACATACTGCTTCAACCGTTAATGCAACCACAATACCAGCATTGATTTCTGAAGTCATGATATTACAGTTTCGGAAGTCAATGCTAGTGCTGCATTTCAGCAATATCACCTACTTTTTTCAAGGGTCTCAGACATTCTTGGTCACTCTTCACTTTCTGCCATTTTAGTTTCCTTACCTACAACTTTAATGTCATCATGCTTTAAAGAGTTTTTATTTTGATTAACCATGTCCTGTATGCAGCTTGACATTTCTAATAAGTATTTTGTATTATTGTTTTGACTGTATTACGGTAATTAGATCACGGCAACAAAAACCTTGTACAGTTCATCAAACTGCTCAAAATACATAAAGAGTTATAAGTAAACATAAATAACATTATGTACAGAGAAGCAAAGTGTGTGTGTGTGTGTTTAGCTAATGACATTATGACAGGAAAAGCCATAAATAATGTAATTAATTTATTAATAAATTAGTAACTAAATAGTTCTCCAATTAAATACAATTTGAGATATTTTTCTGTAAAGTATAAGGAGCTGTGGGTAAAAAGTTGAAAACCTCTTTATACTACCTTTTTTGGTGGAGGGTGGGACAATGCACTCTCCAGCAAACTGATGGCTCTTGCTTAAATGCAGTGAAAAGAGGAGCCCTAAACACAGAAAGAAGACAAGAGGGCCATGGGTGCTTATGTGTAAACGATTTCCAATACTAGTTAGCTAATATACACTATGGTCTGTTTTTTTACTTCATTTTATATTTTCCTTTGTGTCAAGACTAAAAATGATACATCTAGATAAACTAGTCTGCTTCTTTATAAAACATAGTATTAAAGCAGGGAATGGTGTAGGTTACACAACGCAAAATATCGCGCAGAGCTCACAGTGCGCTAGGTAACCGACATCTGTCATTGTCCTAAGCAAACAGCAGCTCTGCCTACCTATGAGATTCATTCATTTATTTACATTTGATAACCAGGTAGTGTCTGACTGGGCCAGAAGCCCGTTTTCAGTAGAGACCTGAGGAGAAAAGCTCCAAGGAAGACTACATAATTATACATCTGTACATATGACAATTACAATAGGAGTTCAAATGCAATTTCCTTGACACTGTATCTAAAAGCATACAACAATGGTAGTAAAATAAGCTTATATACTATCCATACAAAAAATATATATATATATATATATATATATATATATATATATATATATATATATGGATCTAGGACATTTCACCGAAAGCACATTTCACAGAAACTCAAATGACCAAACACAAATCACTGAAAGCACAATTCACCAAAAACTCAATTCACCAAAACACATTTCCCCGAAAGTTGTATATGGCCTTGTCCCCAACTGTAGTGCGACCCTGGAGTTAGTATATATAGTAAGGGGTGGGGGGCAACCCCCCCACATATGGAGGTGTGGGGGGCACAGCCCCCCACATATTTTAAGTATATATCATGTTTGGAAAAGAGTAATATATTGCAATTGCAAGTATGCATGTATATAGTTCAAAACATTTAAAATATGTGGGAGGTGGTGCCCCCCATCCCCCTACTATATATACTAACTTCAGGGTCACACTACAGTGGGGACAAGGCCATATACAACTTTGTTTCACCAAAAGTCAAATTAGTGTGCACCTTTCACTGAAAGCTCAAATCACCGAAACACATTTCACCGAAAGTTGTATATGGCCTTGTCCCCACTGTAGTGTGACCCTGCAGTTAGTATATATATATATATATATATATATATATATATATATATATATATATATATATATATATATATATATATATGAATGTGCATCATTGATGGACAGAATATGCTGAGGTAGAGAATTCCAGTGTTTGGCAATGATATGCGAGTATAAGGAGACGCCATGAGGGTTTTGGGTTTTGTTAGCTTCAGTTTCTGATTTTTTTTGTCCTGGAAAAAAAAAAATATATATATATATATATATATATATATATATATATATATATATATATATATATATTTGCAATGGGTGGTGGAGAGATAGAAGTTGAACAGTAAGGGGCTATATTTGTTAGCTTGGTGGACAACATGAGCAAACCCCATGTTTGGTGAAATATTCCTTTAAGGACTGTTTAAATGAATGTGCATCACTGATGGACAGAATATGCTGAGGTAGAGAGTTCCAGTGTTTGGCAATGATATGAGAGTATAAGGAGATGCCTTGAGGGTTTTGGGTTTTGTTAACATTCAACAATACTTTATCAGCAGACCTAAGAGATTTTAGGTTAGTGGAGGTTTGGATAAGGTCAGAGAGCTGGGCAATTATCAGGTTTGTATAAGATGGTATGGGCAGTTAGTAGCTGAGTCAGAGTAAGCAGGCGAGGGAGCTCTAACCAGTTCAGCTGGAGAAGGGCAGTGCAATGGTGAGATCTTTGAGAATGATTAGTGGCAAATTTGGCTATTTTGTTATAGCAAGATTCAAGGCTATTCAATTCAGATTTGTGAAGAATGGTAAATATTTGTGAACAGTAAAGCAGGGAAGATAAAAGATGGGTTCTGGCTGTTGTGAGTCTGGCATGGTCAGTAAGATACGATTTAGCACTATAGACAGAACCCAGTTTGACATGAAACTTTTTGATTGTTAGGTGTTTTTCAAACTTAAGTCCACTATCAATTGTGACACTAAGAACTTTTGTTTGTTCAACAGTTTCTAATTTAGTGCCATTGGAGGAGGAAATAGAGATAGGTAGTTGGTTGTTGTTGAGGTATTATAGAAGACCATAAACTTTGTTTTATTGGGATTAAGTACAAGTTGATGGGCTGTTAAGTAGTTTTCAATACTGTGGAGGGCTGCCTGAGGTTTTTCTTGGAGTTCCTTGATAAAGGGGGCAGAGCAGATTAGGGAAGCAACATCAACATATTGTATGATTGAGGCTAGATTTGCTGAGGAGTTTAGGTCATTGGTAAAAATTGTGAATAAAAGTGTGCTATGGATAGATCCTTGTGGGACTCCTTCACATAGGGAGCTGGGGGGGTATTGTCCCATAAAGTGGCTTTTTTCCTATCTGGCAGGTAGCTATGAAACAAGCTTAGGGCTTCAGAGCTGCAGTAGTACTAGACATATTAACATGCTTGAATTAATTTTTGGTGCTCTAATGGTGACATCTGCTAAGCAGTAAGGTCTGCCCTACTGATAAGTATGCATTGCAAAGCAATTAATGGTACAAAAGTGCACATGCAATACATTTCATTGTTGTAAAGTAAATTAATGATCATTGACCGAGATGTTCCTGCCATCCACTATAGTCAAACACAGATTGCCCATTCTCTAGTGAGCTTACCTCCCTCTGTCGTTCTATAACAGATGCTTGTCATGCATCACCCTCTCCTCTCCTGTCCCCATGACTTGTAGTAGTTGTGGTACATGGCACTACTGCCACATCCCAATACTTGCAAGAAATTCTCCTTATGCAAGGCCACTGACTTCCACTACTCTACTTTTTGGAAATGCTTGTGGGCCAGGGACACCCACTCAAGCCTCCCTCTTCTGATGCTTACAGTAAATAGTACATATTGTTGTCCAGGAGAACACCCTAACCACTGATACAGCTGCTTATTTTCTGGGAGGGACCTGCCCATCTCTTGCCTTCATGTAACACCACTGGTACTGCAATAAAGTGTTCTTGCGTGACTTACTTATACATCATGTCAGCAATTTATAAATAAAAAGTATTAGTGGCTTATTCTCAGGAACTTTGCTTACCACTGGGTTACTGTTGTGAGTAAGTCTGGGGTAACTAAGTAGGGTAGGGGGACAGACATCTAGAAAGTGGCTTAAGCTGCAGTGGCTATCCACCCCTATTCACCTATAATCAATAAGGTACATGGCTTTTTTGAGAGGATTCCTCATGGTCCTGGGACAAAACATTAAACAGTGAACCATAATGTTATCATGTACAGTACACTTCAACATGGAGCTCCACATCTTTATGAAGTGAGTGAATGTGAAATTCATTTACAGCATAGCAGGACCATTATTATTGTACCAGAAGTGAATCAGTGCCGATTCCTTACGTAGCTATGCAGTATACATTACTGATAGCAAAACGTCATCTGTATGAATTACACTGTCACTTCATCATCAGGATGTTATGGAGGGAATCGCTGAAAGGGACTAAAAACCAAACTGCATCACAGCACTCAAAGTCATGACTGCCTTCATAGCTTTTTATAACCAAGACCTCTGTCCTTTGGAATATATATATATATATATATATACATATATATATATACATATATATATATACATATATATATATATATACATATATATATATATATATATATATATATATATATATATATATATATATATATATATATACATATATATACATATATATATATATATACATATATATACATACATATATATATATATATATATATATATATATATATATATATATATATATATATATATATATATATATATGGGTCTATATGACTTGGTCAACAGTTCATTTGATCGACAAGCATTTTAGGTGGGGGGCTGTGCCCCCCACACCCCCCCTAACTATATACATCAACTCCAGGGTCACACAACATTGGGGAAGGAGGCAAATGCTTGTCGATCAAATGAACTGTCGACCAAATAAACAGTCGATCATATGAACTGTCGACCAAGTCATATAGACCCATATATATGTGTGTGTGTGTGTGTGTGTGTGTGTGTGTGTGTGTGTGTGTGTGTGTGTGTGTGTGTGTGTGTGTGTATAGAACAGGACATTTTAGTTTTATGCAAGTGCAAAGATTTATAAAAGTTCAGATGTTAATGTAAATAAAACCCTATGTTCTGGTTACAGTGTGCTATTTTTGTATTTTTCAGCTTGTGTTTGAATGTTGGTATCCCACAATTCCATTGGAATGGGCTTTGTCATTATTATGCATGCAAATGCTAAGGTAATTAATGTCCATATTTTTGGGCCAGTTGTACCTACTTTTCTTAGACCTTTGTCCAGATTTTTCATGTCTCCAGGTTGAGAGGTATGGTCCTCATTCACCGTTAAAGCTGTAACAAACCTACTGACAGACCAGCACAATAATAAACCAATTCAGCTTACCTGCTCACTATAGAGATGACAAAAAACAGAGCCTATATTTTAGGCTGCAGTAAAAAAGCTCCTTCACTTAACTCCATGCAGTCTATATTAGTTTTTCATTCTCTGTACATGTTTTTTTTATATTGATAAACTTATTTTGGGTTTTAATTACGGCCCTTGTTTTTCTTCTCTACTTGACAGTATACATCTTGTGTTCCCTTACTCTATCAACATGCACCTTCTTTGGCTAACTACTTATGATTCCAGTGGCTTCCTCAGCCACCCAGAAATTTATAAAAGTATTCTATGAGAAGGTGGTACACAAGAAGGTGGTAACAGTGGTGTACAAACTAGAATGACAAACCAATGGAACACTGTCCTTTCAGATCATTACCCATTATTTGTCTTTGTTTACCAAGAATGTCGGACTGCATAATACCCATTTTCAGAGGAGGCCTGGGGAGAAAACTCCATTGCTACTATTATGGTAACAGAGTATTAACTATGACATGCCATGTGTTTGTTAACTTACACTTCCCCTGTTCCCATGTAGTTGTGTTGGTTCTGAACTTCCAGCTAAAAATTCTTTTCGGAGAAAAAAATGCACAAAGATCTACACTACACAGAAGTGCCTGTTAAGTCCAGAGAGCACTAATGTTATACTTAACATTATATAACAAAGTAATAGACTGTTGCAGAGAAATTAGTCAAAACATCACATGTCCAGCTAGCAGAAGCATGGAATCCTGACTGCAGACCAAGGAACGTGTGTTCATCTAATGGGCCCAGTCCCTAATGAGCTGACGGGGGAGGAACTAGCACGTTTGCTACCTTGCTTGTCCAAGGAGGAAGGACAGGATTACTATCAAGTCCTATACCCTTTGTGAAGATGGAGGTTCTAAACCTGCAAAAAAAAGTAATGGGAAGGTGCAATAATAGCAGACTATTCACATGTTGCCAATGTTGGCACCAATGTGCAGCAGATATGAAGACAGAATGATGGATGGGGCAAAAAAAAAAAAAAAAAGTATTAGCAATATCCAAACTGCTGACTTTGGCAGGTTATCTTAGCCTGATTCCTGCCCCAACCGGCAATATGGCTACAAGAAACTGGTGAGGAAAAGAATGGACAAGACAGAAAGTGGACTTAATGTTCTGGTTGGGTACAGCCAAAAATATATAAAGAATTGTATAACCACAGTAACTTATGCAAAAAGCCACAGCTCAATATGATTATATATGCAAGCCATTTGAAAAATCACAGTAAGGTATGTCAGGATACGAGTTATAAAAGGTTCACCCATACCTCATACTATGTTATAATAAAGTGAAGTCTTATGTACTATTGCTTAAGTGTCCCTACAACAATATGAAAATTGTATATTTATTATATACATAAAAGCCTTTGGGTAGGGCTGATGATTCAGAGTCATTGTTATACAGAAACCATCCTTATTAACCTATTTTTATACTGGGTTGGGGGTTTCACATCATCTGTTCTTACCTGTCACATCAAAGCCACTTTCCTACCGCGACAGTCATTCCAACCTGCCGCATGTCTTCTCTCACACATCCCATCCATGTCATGCCTGGGTGTCCTTGTCTCCTCTTGCCTTCTTTCCAACTCTGCCAAGTGTACTTCACCAAAACAAACGAATGCATTCCTGCACATGTAACTGAACCATCATAATCTGTTCTCCTTGAACTTCTCTGCAGTTGGAGCTACTGTGATTTGCACTCTGATATGCTTATTACTTCACCTGTCCTACAGTGTGTGCCCGACCCATTTATGGCACCTTATCTACATCACCTCAAACTGCCTTCCCTGATCTGTCTTCATCATCCAGAATTCTGTGTTATTCAGATATACAGGTCACACCACTTTTCTACTTCTACCTTTTCAGTTTCTTTGGCACACTTCAGTCACACACTACCCACACCACATCGTGCCAATTGGCTGTGCCTCCCTTCTCCGTAACCACACATCTCAGATTACTTTACATGTTAATCAGTACAACTATTTTCTCTATCTTTCTCTTCTACCTCAATTTCTGCTGCTTTTGATTTCCCTCATTTTTTGCTATGATCACCTGTCTTGTCTGTACTTAATTTCATGGTGTATATGCCTTTAGTTTTGCATTCCAGTCCCTTATCATTTTCTGAAACTCCTGATCAGAATTTTGTTTGAAGTGCCACTGCATCTGCATACAGCATTGCTGATTAAGGCCAACACCAGTATGACCTCAGAGGTGAACCATGATGTACACTCAGTCCTACTGGGAACCTCTACATTTCCAAACACTGTTTATGCTTGCATCACTGGGTCCCTATCATCACCTAGACTAATTCTATCAAGGTTTACTGAGACAATGAACCATTTAAAAGGACTGCCCAAATCAGCTTTCTTTGTATCTTTTCATATGCTTTCTCCATGTTTTCAAATGTCGTTAGATTATTTCTTCATCTTCACCTTCTTCTCCACTATGTCTCACTGCAAACTGAGTCAGTTGTGCTGTATTCTGATCTGAATTTGACTTGCTCATCTCCCATCTTACTTTCTATATTCATTTATCAATCACCTTTTCCACAAATTAATACACTGTTACAGGAGTTTGATACCTCTGTACTGCCCCCACAGTTGTAAAATGTCCCCTTTGTTCCTATGCACTGGTACTAGAATGCTTACTCTCCCATCATCTAGAATACCCCTTTCTTGCCATACTACTGTCAGTACCCTTGGAGCCATTTCTCCCTTAAATCACCCAACATCTGAATCATATCTGTTGTGATCTCATCTGAGCTTGCTGTTTCCCCAACTTCATTTTCCTTAGTGCTGTTCTTACATCATCTTAGCCAGTGTCTGGAGTAGTACACAGCTTATGTGGGGGATTTCTTTATTCAGAAGCTGCTGAAAGTACTCCTTCCATCCACCTCTGATGTCCTGTGGACTGTTGAGCAGGTTTTTGCTGGCACCCCTTACAAAAGGTGTCCAAGAACTTTATTTATCTTTCTGTCATTGCCTTGCAACTTATCTGAATTTCTTTGTGCCATTTGGTAAGTCACTTTCCATAAAACAGTAGAGTGTATCTAATGCCTTTTTCTTTGCTATTGAGACTGCTCTCTTAGCCTCTTTTTTAGCCAAAGAGAATTCCTTCCTAGCCTGGTCCATCTTTTTAATTTCCCACTTTTTTCTACACACCTTTCTTTCTTTTGGTAACTTACTAGACGTCTGCATTCTACCACCAGCCTTCTTTATGTACCTTATTAACAGACCTGGCTCAGCTGCATACTGGTTCTCTACTCTTCACATATACTGGTTTGAGACTTTGCCATTCTTATCTCACTCCACCCATCTCCACTTCTTCCTGTGGTGTTACAGGCCTGAATTTTTCCTTGAACTCTTGTTTTTCTCCACTCAACTTCCATGTCTTTAACCTAATCTCTGTTGACTTTATAGCCTTCTCTGACAACTGCTAGCAGCTGACTGTTGCAAGTGGTTTGTGTTGCTGGCTAACTTTGAATGGCATTACAATTGCTGATTCTACTCTACTGCCCTTTCCTCACTAGGAAGAAGTCTAACCAAGTTGCATGTTGGCCATTCTTGTCTGTGATTTTGTGACCGTCTTTTGCTGAACCATGTGTTGACCACTATCAAGCCATTTGCCAGACAGAAGTCTAGAATGGTCCACCTTCTTTATTCTTGTTTTCCCACCTATGTGGAACAAGGAAGTCCTTGTACCCTGTTGTGTGGGTGCCAATATGAACATTCAGATCCTCTTTCATCAACACCAACCCATGTTGACTTACTTTATCTAGCACATCCTGCAACTGCTGCCTTAATGCCTTCTTTTCATGGTATCAAGACCCTGTTATGGGACATATGCTGAAATTACAAATACTGCCCTATATTTACAATGGTATCTGAGTGCCATGAATCTATCACTAATTCTGATATCCTCATACAACTGTCCCTCACCACAACTCCCTCAATACCTCTAATTTGTCTTCCACCCTGAGTGACAAACTATGGATACCAAGCCAAGTGGCTTTGCTGCACTGCCCTTCCATTATTATATCACCCACTTCCAGGCTAAGTCCTGTCAATGAACCTATACTGACTATAACAATCTTTAGTTTATGTTTGGCAGTTAGCTTTTCATCCACCTTTCCCTCAGCAGAGCTATCCCGGGTAACAATATTAGCAAGTGGACACTGGCCAGCCAGTAGCTTTACTGAACCAGGACTGCTGGGATTATTGGCGGGTATAAAATCACCTAGAGAGGAAGTTTGGCAGAAATAGAAAAAAAAACTCTTAAAACAGAAACAGATGCCCATTTCACCTGTCTTTGGAATCTCACCAAACAAGCTGTCAAATGACAAAAATCAAACTTTTTCATCGAATTACAGTCTACTCCAAATCTCCTAAAATGTCTGGAAAAAAGAAAACCTTTTAACAGATTGTAGTGAACCCAACCACTAATAGTAAACAGAATATCATAAGTCATAACCAAAGTCACCTCTGTGCATCAACCTTCTGCATTTCTGTAATCTGCTCACTGTCATTCCAAATCTACTGCCCTCACCTGAGCACTACCTTTATATATGCCAACCCTCTATTTCAAGCATGTCAAGCACAAAAAAACTGAACACCTATTACAAAAAGTTCTGCTATAGGTTCTTACCAGCACTACTAACCTTGCACACTGGCCCATTTACTACTGCAGGTTAAGGTTTGCTGCAATATTTACAAATTCTCATTCACCTCGAACCACACGCCAAGTATCTAGAAATATAAATGAGTCCGATCCATATCCAAGCAACTCAACCCTTCTAAAACCTCTCACTTCTGACCAGTTACAGTTTTGACAAATCTTGAAAGTATTCTGGAGAAAATAATATGCAATCAGATCTTACCATACAACAGTACCAAATCTTTTTAAAAAACAACACTGACAAAAAGCAATCCACAAGGGCTCTCCATTTACCTTACATGGGCCTTCAACTCTGTCAACCGCTTCATCCCTCTAGCCCATATGCTCCAGCTGGGGATCAGTTCCCAAGCTTCAGCATAATAGTCTTAGGGTTTCTTCATCTCCAAAACATTGAGTAAAATTGGGATTTCCATATCTACCTACACCACTGCTCTTATTGCTGTCCAACAGTGTTCCATCCTTGCCTCACTAGTCTTCTTTAGTTTTATAAACAAGATTCCCTTTCACCTACCCAGTCTTCCTATAATCATGTATGCAGATTAAATGGTCATCTTTAGGTCAAGCAACAGCAATGATCACCTACAAATACAACTACAAGAAGACTTTAAGTCACTCAGTACCTGAATCACTTCCAAGAAACAACTTCTTAACACCAGGTAAAACCAAATACATGATTTCTGGCACCCACCAAAAACTTTCCATAAATGCTAACACATTACACATCAAAGATCAAAATAACCACACCCCATTGAAACCACTGCATCCTTTAAATATTTGGGTATCTGGCTAAATCAGATACTAAACTTCCACTTACATGTGGAGAAAACTGGATCTAAAATAATCTATCTACTACTATGGGCCCACAAAATCTTTCACCTCATTTCCCCTCCAGCCCTGTCAACATTAGTAAGACAGTATTCTTTGCACAGCTGGAAAGCAGGCTTCCTCTGGTTGCAGCTGCCTGCAAACAAAAGACACATTTCCAACAAACACTTTGACAATATCTGCCAGTTTGTAGTACACTTCAACAAGGAAAATCATTGCCACATTTATCACTAAAGCCAAATGGCTACCACTGGAACAAAACACAGACTTTCTACTAGGCTCCCCCATATACAGACTCCTGCATCAAGACACTTTCAACTCACCCCACTTTCAGCTAAACTCTTCCCTAACTCTGCCTCCTGCAACCTCCAAGGTCTCATCCACTCAAAATCTACTCTACAAACTCCCAGAACAAAACTTCATTATACCAACCATTGCTTCTCTATTCTAGACCCAAACTCTGCCAATGCCTCCATTTCTAACTAAAAGAGATCTACTATTTTAAACTCAGACCTGGATTCCAAGTCATCTGGCTAATCAAAGATAATGCAAATGCCGTAACTCAGGCCACATTATTAAATTAACCTACATCTCCCACTGGTCTGTTCCTTGCTAAACATGATACTCCTAAAACATACTTGTACATATATACATGTACACTTCATGCATTTTCTCTCTAAACTCAATCTGTACTTCATGTGCCACTTGTATTTTATCATACTCATTAGCATTTTTCATTGCGTATGTATACCAATTACATTTGTAATTCTATTATGCATCCCACTGCATATACTAGTGTTTCGTGTAATTCTTGAATCCTTACTGTACCCATTTAGAGTATGTACCCTTATACCAGCAGGCTCAAAAGGTCACACCAAATAAGATGTCTTGGTGAGGCAGGGGAGAAAGGCTCATGAGGATACTCAAAGTAGTATGGAGAGAAAGGTGCATCCCAGATGACTGGAGAATAAGCATATTAGTACCACATGTCAAGAAAAAAAGTGAACATTCACATACGATTGCAGGACAGAGTTATCAAACTCCTGTCACACAGCATGAAAGTTCTGGTGAGGGTGATTGATAAATGAATTTGCAGAGTTGTATAAAGTAAGATTGGAGATGAGCAGTTTTGATTCAGATCAGGATGTAGCATAGCTGATCTGATGTTTGCAGTGAGAGAAGTAGTTGAGAAGAAGCTAGAGATGAGGAATGTCCAACTTGACATTCCTAGATTTGGAGAAAGCATATGGCAAAGTCCCAAGAAATCTAATTAGGGCAATCCTGCAGTAGCTTAAAGGCCCAAAAGCATTGGTAGAATTTTCACAGGCTATATAAGGTAGAAGGACCCAATAACTCAAGTATGAACAGTGTTAATTCTCACAGCTGAAATCCCAATGGGAATGAGTGTGCATCAGGGTTCAGCCGTGAGCCCACTGCTGTACGTACTGTGGATGGACTACATTAGCAAACAAGTTGGAGGGAACATAGCTACAGCAAATAGAGTGTTATTACAGGCAAGAACTTCAGAAAGAATAGGGGAATGGAATGCTAACTGAAGGCACATGGGATGAAACTAAATACAGATAAGACAGTTGTAATAGCAGCAAATAAGGGAAATAAGAAGAAGCTGAGAATTTAGTTGGAAGGTAAAACAATGGAACAGATTAGCAGCTTCAAGCATCTGGGAGGGGTGGTTGAGAAGGGAAATCTAACTGATGAGATCAAAGCTAGAATCAGAAGACCTGCAGCCAACTGGTACAGTCTTTCAGGGGTAGTATATGACAGATGAACAACAAGGAAGCTAAAAAGTAACATGTAAAAAACAGTGATGCGTCCAGTACTGCTGTACAGTACTGAAACTTGGGAAGTAAAGGTGGAGCAACTGAGGAAAACAGAAGTGATGGAGACTATGTGCATAAGGTGAGTGGTGGGATGCACACTGTGGGAAAGACGAAGATGTGGGGACATCAAAGCAAAAGGCAAAGTAGCTCTAATTGCAGACAAGGTAAAAGAAAGAAGATTACAGTGGTTTGGGGACATGCAGAAAGGCAAAAGACAATCTGGTGAAAAAGATTTGGAATAGACAGGAAGGCGGCAAGAGGAAATGAGGACATCCAGTAAAGTGGTGGCTAAAATGTGTAAGGGAAGACCAGAGACAGACAGCCACTACCACTGAAGAAGGGAGGGGAGTGGCATTGAATAAAGCAGATGGAGCTATTTGACACTGACATGACACTGACCCCATGTAGAAAAAGGGACAAAGGGGGTTGGTGAAGATGATGATAGAGTAGAGGAGCAGGCACGTGAAGAGAGGACCTAGATTGGCCCAACACCATCAGCACCAAATCTGTGGGTGTACAAGACTCGAGAATCAGAAAAATGAACTCCTCCTCCCCATTCTAGGATTCTTTGACTCCATAACTATATACTTTATGTGCCTTGCCTACCATTGAACAAACTTCTGGACCATCTCATAAGACCCAGTCAATTCTGGAGGCCACATTACAGTCAATTTTTTTGGTATCTGTATCTTTAAAAGGTTTCCAGTTTAGGAGGAAGTCTTAACAGTGACCATTTAAAAAAGAAAACCAAAGATATTTCTCAATTTCTTTTCTTGTGGCACAATTAAAAACGCGCAATGGGATATTTTAAGTCCCTTTTCTGTACTGACTAGGCATATACCTGTCAGTGAGCAAAATAGAATTCCACCACAGGCTTACCCTGTAAACAGAGCTTCAGTGCTGTAAACTACACCAGGCAAGCCTGTGGCTCACAGTGCTAAGGGGAAGACGAAATAGTAAAACATGAGAAATGATTCATAAGAAAAGGTGCAAGCACACACACACACACACACACACACACACACACACACAAAACACACACACAGGTAACATTCACCCTGACTTTCACAGAAATAGGTAGTACCAGTATACCACCTAAAGTAAAAGCGTCTCTATTTTGTGTTGATGGTAGAGAAGGAACAATGATGCATAATGGGAATGAGGATCAAGGTAGCCTGACAACGTTTTATTGGTTAAGCAGTCCTAATGCCTGAAGGGTATTATCCTATTTGTTACTGAAAATGGGCTGGTGCTCATCTCATCAGTGCATCCTCAGCCCTCTTAACACAGCTGATTATCAGACTACAACAGGCCAGTACACTGACTCTAATGCACAAGGCGGTTTCTTACTGCTCTGTCATGCAACCTATGTATATTCCTGTTACAAGAAGAAAATCATATTGTTACAAGTGAAATCTCTCTAGATGGCTAGAAATACTGACAGGTGTATGCATTTTGGTCAGAATAATTTAGTAAGCATTTCTGGTGGATTCTGAAACATGATCTCAAGATTCCATTTCTAACAACCAGTAATGTTCATCTTTTACAGTGCAAAGTAATCTCTTGTCAGGTGCTAGAGTAAAGTGCTCTTCAACATAGATAAGGTATAGGGTAAGAAGAGATGAACATATAAGATTTGTCTTGTAAAGACTGTGAAGTGAAATAAATGGCAGCAAAAACAAATGTGATGCACAGAAGTATGAAGAATTATCCCAGACTCAAAGACACAGGAAAAAATATGTACTGGAAGTTGTTTTGCACCCTTGTCCCTTATGGATAGGGGTAACAAATGTTCTGCCAACTCTGAGTTATTCATACTTAAATTACAAGGGGTAAAAATGTAATGGAAAATGCAGGGCTAGGCATCTAAATATTCTCATGGATCAATAGGGTAGTATGTACCTATGAATCTATGTTTGTTCAAGAGGTTTATTTTATTTGTCCCTTTGTTGACCACGTTAGTCCCATTAAGCTAGTGGCCTCTTTTCAAGGGAGACCCATGGTAGTATTTATACTGCTAGGTGAAATTTGACCTGGATACATTTTAAGATTTAAAGAAACAGATGGCATATGAAGGAACAATAACAAAGTATAAAATATACTAGGCAGTAGCTTGCAAAATATCAGTAGCATTAAGATGAATTCACTACACCTGTCTTCCATTTATGCATACAAACACTAAACACAGCAAACATTTCTGGAGAGTCTCTTTACATAAAGATGACAGAAATGCCAGATGGACGGCAACTAAAGAACACATGGTTTGTGTCACTATCAGCCTATGAAAGGAAGGTTAAAACAACATATAATGGACACCACTATTAAAAGCAGGGATGATGCCAAAGGAGACGTATTCAAATATACAAAAGGGAAAAAAGTTCAAAATTTTAACATTTTCAAGGAGAAAAAAAAGTAAAGAGTAAGCGAACTCCACTGTTGATAGATTCGACAACTGTTTCTGAAAGGGCCTGGATAACAGAAGCATGTTAAGGATTTCATGGTATATGCAACAAAGAAGAAAGATGAATGAATTCATGCCATCCTCATATGAGAGACTGTGCATAGGTAGGGTAAAAGTAAATCATTAGTTATCCGCTATCTAGAGTTTAGACATCTGCCATTGCCAAAGATACTAGGAAATTAGGTAGGTGTAGCAATCCTTTGTAACTGCCATACATCAGTGTATGGAGGGAGTATACATTTTGCATGTATCGCTTGCTTTAAATTACTTTTATGCTACTGTGTTCTTACAGCTGTTAACTGCCCTTCTTAAGGCATTCGACTTTTATTTAATCCATAAAGATGAACATGAGGCAGGATTCATTTTGTGACATTATTTGCTCCATGGCCCCTTCATGTCAAGTGCTAAAACACTAATTGCATATTTCTAAAGGCATACTCATATGTGGCTGATATAAAAAGACAGAGGTACTTTAAATATTCTTGCTACTTCTGCCTAAGCTGAGTGAAGATACTACTTTTTCAAATAACTTTCATTTTAAAATTCAAAGTTAATTTTCTTTTGCTACACATTCTTTGCTTAGTAATGTTGCTCTGCATGTTTTACACTGCCGGTGGACATCGCTGTTTTCTGAAAGTCAGTTCTCAGTTTTTATTTTATTTTTTTATTTATTTTTTTATTTTTTTTTAGATAAACAGACCTGTTTAAATCTCATGAGTTCATTTGAGTTACTATATTGAATTTCTCATCAAAACACTGAACATTATCTTTCTGCACAGGGTATTGACTTGCGGGTGCAGAAATGGAGGCTCTTACCTTATCAGAATGTAAGGCAGGGAGTCGGTAATTGGACAATCAGCTGAATCCCCAGTTCCAAGAACAGTGCTTAGCTCTCATGCTCTGACTGACTACCTGCTGCCTCTTTTCCTTTCCTGAATAATGATGCCCCATAGAGTTTTCTCTGAAGAACGTGCATCACATACTCTGACCAAACCTCAGAATAAGTACTTTACTTCATGCTTTACAAGGCTCATGAAAAGACTATATAAAAGCTGTGATCTTTAGCTTTTAATGGCAAAGTTAAGAGAGAGTATAACATTTGTAGTGTGTGTGTGTGTGTGTGTGTGTGTGTGTGTGTGTGCACACATTATAGATGAGACAATGAACCAAAATATAAACATGTATATTCTATGATATTAGTTTAAAAAAACTTTTTAAACACATACTTTATAAGTTTATAAAATGTATACCTCATGTAGTTCATCTTAAATTTTTATGAGAAACATTTGGAGAATAATTAGTATAATGGCAAAAAGTAGTCTTTGTAGAGAGCTTATAAGGTTCCTTTCTATCAAAGGCTACAGTTGTATGCTTTGACCATCAAGAAATCATAGAAAAATACACATTAAAGTCTATCTAAAATTTAGTACTGTACTGGAGAGGTATATAGCTTAACCTTTTTTCTACGACGACATCTATTTTAATGCAATATCCAAGTCTCATTTTCAATATAAAAACTAAATGCATAGCATATTTCTGTCGGCTACATACCATTTCAGGACAAGTTTACCTCCTGCTATTAACTGTGTTGATACCTTAACTTGTAACAACCTGTTTTCCACATGCTGCTGCTGGTTTTACAGGACACACAGGATAAACATCTGGATCAAGAGCTACTTGGATTTGTGAGGCCCTGAGATCTTGCACTATCTAAGGCACACTTTAACCACAATATCCTGGATACCCCTCGTGAAAGCTAAATATTTCTCTATGCTATGCCATGCTCAAACATATAGCATTTTCCAGAAAAATCACTAGACAATATTCCTGTCATTAAGGTACCATTTTTATCAATAATAATGGAGACCACAAAGACTGCAGTTTGGGACTTGGCCCCCAGCTTATGCACTGGGGTGCAGTTCTGGTTTGTTACCCTCTAGCTGAGTACTGTCTCTACCTAGATGAAAGATATAACTAAAGTGGCAGTGCCAGAGCCTGGACAATGCAAAGAACAGAGACCAATTTTTATTCCCAGCCACATAGTATAAAACTTGCCTCTCACAAAATGAAGGTTATGATTTTTGCAATGGAATGAAATCCTTTCTGTGTCTGTGCAGTGAATATATACATGGCGTGAATTGTATAGACCAAGTAGTACCACAGTGGATGATGGAAGTAATAAATGATCTTCATAGTGTTTTGCTGTTGCAGTAATAAGCATATGGGATATCCTTGCTGTGGTAGCCCTTGGTCAGCCCAAATACCTAAGAAGGAAGCAAACACCTGGTGTCTAAGATCAGGATGCCTAGGTATAAGGGTCAACTGTCACAGCACCATTTTGCAGGTCTTTCTTGACATTGGAGCCTAAAGCATCCAGCGTGCAGACATTGTCAGTTGGTCCACTCCCAAGAACTTCCAAAGCTAAGTGCCCCTTTGGGGAACCTTTTCTTATTTTCATTGTATTGCTCAATTAGATGTTCTCCAAGAGAAACACTTGTCTTAAGTGTGGAAAATAAATTCCACATCAAGACTTCCATTGTCTTTTTTGCTTAGGCCCAGAGAGCAACATACCAAACTGCTCTCAGTGTTCATTTTAATAATCACACTATTTCTCATAGGGCTAGCTAGCTTAGTTTTTAAAACAAAAAAAGGGGGGCATCAGGTGCAGTTGCAGAGTATGGCATCCACTGGTTCTACAGATTTCAATCCATCATGTAGAAGAAAGAAGCATCCTAAGCATGTTAGGATAGCAGACATGATACAGTGTCTACATGTCCGCAGAGAGTCATAATGGTCAAAGAGGAAAAAATACTTCAGCAGTCCCCTTTGGTGACAAAGCCCATGGCAGTGGCTTCTACTGACACCCTACTGGACTCCAATATGCCAGCAGCCCCCTCCACATCAACAAAATCTAAGGACTTGGGTCATTGGTGGAATCCAGGGTTACTCTGTAGGCCTTTGCTTCTAAAGCTCCCACAATGTCTACAGAGGGGGAGGATGGAATCCCCTGGATTAGAGTGAAGATATCAGTGGATCACACATAGGCAATGGTCATCCACCTGCAGCGTAGCCACAGTACATTTGACTCCACACACCACACCCAGATAAAAACTAAAGGCAAGTTTAAAAAGGATGGATCTGGTTTACCACAGCCTAGGCTTTCTGGCTCCCAACAGTACCAGGCCTACTAAGCAGTATTAACTAAGACTGGCTAAGGACCTCATACAAATTGTGAGATCCAAGCACAACAGTCCTGCCAGAACCGCTGCTACAGAATCATCTCCTGGGAAAAGAAAGGACATTTTCCCAAGGATTCCACTGACTCCTGACAAGGAGGAATTGGCATGTGTTGACCAAATTTTCAGTGGTTCATATGCAAATTTAGTCTCTGATGAAAATCTTGTCTCACGCACCTGAGGATTTCACCTCTGGGGAGAGGGTTCATGAAATAAGGGAGCACTTCTGTTGGAAAGCTCATGACTACCCTCAATCTAAGGGTTAGAGAATTTTTAAAATTCCATAAGCACAAAGCACTGAATATTCCTCTAGTACTAAAGGTAGTGGACAATGATATACATTTGTTCTCTACAGCCTGACTCCCAACCACCTGCATCAAGGAAGCCAAACCATTTTTATAAGGTCTTGAATTGCTATAAACACCTGTTTAGAAATCCTTTGGCAGATCCTGACATAGTGCCTCAGTGTCCCAAGGGAGATAAGAGCAGCATCTCTAGGAATCCTTTGTGAAATAAGAAGGTAGGACCCTTTAAATATTTGGTAAAAAAGTTGTACACTTCTGCCACCCTGACCATGAGAGTTCTCAGTTGCCACTTTCGTATGGACAAGTTCCAGGAGAGCCTTCTAGGCCAAATAATGGAAAAAGTAGAGGGGATGAAGGATATGTGCATCTCTAAAGAATTGCCTGATATGTACAACTCTTCCTCCTGGGTTACTTAGAATTCCTTGCACTGGGGCTTTGATGATTTACAATCATTAAGCAGGATGCTGCTTCTGGGTCAGTCATCCGTAGCCACTTTTCAGAGTATGTGAAGTCTGTACTCCTTGATGTACTTCTGGGCAAACAGTTTTTGTTAGTACCCAGAGCTGAAGCCCTTTTCAAACACTGGAGGACAAGGCTAAATCTTTGCAGACTGTCAAAGACATTTTGCAGGTTAAACCACCTAGATTTAGGAAGCAATACCCTATCAAGTCCTGGTTATTTCCTTCATAATCGTAGAGATGAGGAAAGACCAGAAGGGATGGACAACAAAAACAGCACAATGGCAAGCTGATCAAGAAAGTAGGCCTACTGGGTCCCATCCTCATGGGCAAAAGCAGACAGCAGCCATGACTCAGCCAGACACCTCCCTGTTCCCACCAAGTCCCACCCTCAACCCTTACCCTGTTCCTTCCAGTCATCCCTTCCCTGCTTCCCCTAGTCATAAAAATAACAAAATCAGGCTACAAACTGAAATTTTCCTCTCTCCTAAAAACAGCTGGCATTCCTTCCATTCCAAAGGGTCAGTTGCAGGAAACATTTATTCAGTAGAACTGTTGCTAGCTTGGGACACCATAGAACTGGTCCTACTAAAAGAAAGGAGCACAGGATATTATTCAAGACTGTTCCTTGTTCCAACAAAGGAAGGAACCTGAAGGCCTATCTTGGACCTTTCACAACTAAATAGATTCATGCCACTTCCCAAATTCATAATGTTAACCCTATATAAGCTTCTGTCTATGCTATCGCCTCAGGTCTTCATGGTTACTCTAGATCTAAAAGATGCTCATCTCCATGTTCCCATTGGAAAGGCCAATAGGATGCATCTATGCTTCAAAGCAGGAGGGAAATGCTATTAATTCCCTGCCCTGTCATTTGGCTTTTTTTTTTTTTTTTTACTACTTCAGAGTTTTTACAAAGTATCTGGCCCCAGTACTTGCTTTCTGCGAAGCAAAAGGCATTCAGATTTGGGTCTGTATTATATTGTCGAAACGGCATTACAGCGAATGCTGTTTTGATGACACAAAGTGTGACATGCAAGAACAGTGAAAGCTCAGGTCAGCAATTATTTCCTAGGGAAAAAAATCGCTTGGCCCGAGCCGTGACATTGCCCTTTATCCCACTGTAGTACAATCTTTAAGTTGGTATATTTAGTTAGGGGAGTGGGGGGCACAGCCCACCACTTTGAAATGTTCTTAAGGGTGTGTTTTGCATTGTTGGTCTGGAACTGGGGTTTCGCTGTTTTTGCATTTTGTTGTTTGTGTGTGTCATCGAAACGGCATTCACTGTAATGCTGCTTTGACAATATAATATAGACCCTTCAGATTTACTCTTACCTGGATGACTTTTTGATTCAGGCAAAATCTCTCAAAGATATGATATGCAATCTTCTTTTCAAATGACCATGACTATTTACTCAAATCAGGGATTCACTCTCAATTTAAAGTTGTCCAATCTCATCACAAACATGCAAACTCTCTCAAACCAGCATCAACCATCTATATATAAAATAATCAACCATCTGTGAACCTGACGTATCTGTAACGAAATCAATGTTTTGTGTATAATTTCCTGTCTGTCCTTTTTGTCTTATATAACATCTATGTAAATTTTCATTCCTCTTTGAATCTTAAATAATAATAAATAAATATAAAACACCTACTTCTCAAAGTGAAAGCATGTTCCTTCTCTGCCAACAACCTACCTCCACTCTTCCATAAGGCAGCTGCTAACTCAATAGCCTTCCCTCTCTTCTTATCAACTGCTCAGGTACAAGAATCCAAAGTACCTTCTATCTGTAAACAATTTACTATATCCATTCACGAAGGAGGCAGCTCCACTGAACTTTCAAATGTCAGACCAATAGCAATTCTATCCACTCTCCAAAATATTAGAAAAATATGTGCATAAACAAATCCTGGAATACCTTATACAAGAAAAATTACGAATCTCCACACAACACGGCTTTCTCCCCAACCATAGTACCTCAACAGCCCTCATCTCCCTCACTAATACAATCTCTATAGCCAAAGACAACTAACATGTCTCCTGTTTATTCTTGAATCCCTCTAAAGCATTTGACACCATCTCCCACCCCTGCTGCTGGCAAAACTCTGACCTAAATCTTTCTAGCTCAACCATTTCCTTGTTTGCCAGCTACCTCACTGACGGACAACAATCTGTTAAATGGCATTCCATACTCTCCCCATCAAGATGCAAGTCCACAAGGATAAATTAATCTTAAATTTAAAAAAAATAAACTGTTGCTTTTTCTACCTAAATCCTTCAACCACCTTAAATCTACTTTATCTCATCCCTTAACAATACTCTCACCTCTGTTGAATCTCATACTAAGCTTCTAGTGGTCACAATAGATTATCACCTCAGATTTGGCCTTCACCTCCTCAATTGCATCAAGAAAACCCATCAAAAAGTTGAACTGCTCTACAGAAATAAAAAAGTCCTATCAAATGAAGCTAAACTCTCTTTCACATGCCTACCTTCTCCCTAATCTCTTTTATGGTTTACAAATTCCCACCAACCTACAGACCTCTCTCAACAAAACTAGAAACCACCTGTCATAAAGTTGCTAGATTTGCAGCTAAGCAAACCTTTAAATCTCGGCACTGCCTTTCAACACATAAAACTGGTCAGAATTTCCCCACCAACTACTTCTCTCTCAGCTTCAGATCATACATTCCCCATCCTGTACAAAACCTCCTTTTGTCCCATCTCCTCACTTGTCTCTTTCTACACCCCTACCAGGGCTCTCACAAGTTCTGATCAAAATCTATTACAAATCTACAAACCAAAAACTACAATAGGACATAATCTGTACAGCTACTCTCTCTCACTCCCTTGGGACAAACTTCCTCTGGATATTAGAAGCCTAAAACCACCCTCAATTCAAAACTGCTCTCAAAAACTTTCTAATTCGCTCCTGGACTTGCCACTGTAAACGCCCTTCCTGATCTTATCCTTAAACTCACCTACCATAGCCTCTCTGGTAAAACTGGCCTCCTGTCTACTTTATCACTCCTGACTACTAAATCATCTGACACTTCTTACACTGCATATAGCTCACTTAATTTGTACTACCTGTATATATGAATTTCTTCAAACTCTACTTCTAATGTGATAATATCTATATGTGATGAGATACTATCTTGTAAATGTCTCAAACTAACTGCATTTAATTGCTCAATTAAACCCATCCTGTACAAGCTAATGTTTTTATATAACCTGTAATTCAAATGATGAATCACTTTTATACTGTAATCTATCGCTTTGCTATTCTAATTATACTACTATATTTTTTTATTATAATTCATATTTTATTACAATTAATATTTTTTATTATAATTAATATTTTTTGTGGATAATTGTGGAGCTTTTCTCCCCAGACCTCCTCTGAAAAAGGGTTACGGCTCAGCTGGATTATCTCCGTCAACAAATGTCAAATAAATAAACAGAGTTTCTAGGAGCCTGTTAGACACACAAAAAATGAAATGGCCTTCCTACAGAAGGTGAAAGTTTCTTTCCTGACTAAGTGCTTCCTGTCTCTTCTGGAGCAGACAACCATCTTAGCAAGGGAAGTCCTGAAAATCTGATTCTGATGATTCCACTGACAAAATTGCAAATAAGAAAGATTCAATGATACGTCAAGAATGTATGATGCCAACACAGACATTCCCTCAACCACAAGATACAGATTCTCCCTTGTTTAAATAACTCAAGTAGTGGATCCAGGCCTGCACTAAAAACAAAGGGGATCCCTTTCAAATCCAGCCACAAACTCAGATGCTGACCACAGACACTTCAGATCTAGCATGGAGCACACCTTCCAGTGGCCTTAAAGTACAGGGAAAAGGAGACCAAGCATTACTAAAAATCATATAAACCAAAAAGAAATGTTGGCAGTCAAGGAACTTTGGAAACCAGGGGTTCTCCCAGTAGAGACAGAAAACACCTAAGTGATGTGGTACATAAACAGAGGAATACATACTTACAGTAATGTATCACAGCCATGCAGCTGTGGGATACAACTCAGTCCATGAGTCTTCATCTGATGACCTTGCCAGGGTGAGCAGTCTTCTAGCAGACCACCTCTGCAGGTCAGAGACAGAACTCCATGAGTGGACTTTAAGCAGGGAAATTTTTCTACAGTTAAACGTAGAAATGTCTGCTAGAGACAGACATTTTTGCAACAAACCATCAGCTGGAAAAATTATGCACAATGTTCACAAATTGCAAAACCTGGAGAAAAATATATTTTCCTTTCAATGGACAGGTCTATTTCTATATGCTTTCCATCCCATACCTCTCATCAAGATACTACTGAAGATCAGGAAAGAAGGGTCAAGTGTGATTTTAATAGCACTTGTTCTCCACAGCCTGAGCAAGCAGGAATTTTGTCCTTTACCTCAGAAGGTATACCTGTTAACCATAAACAGTGAAACCAGTATACATCCCAATCTGAGCACCCTGAGATTGACAACACAGATGATTTAACCCTTCAAGGGATTTATTTTGATAAGCATGTCCAGAAACCCAAGTAATAGAAAATATTACATATCAACATGTATATTATTTACTGTTTGATGTCACTCAAAAATCAACTACCACTCACCGCAGACCTACCCCTAGTACTAACCTACTTAGCTGAATTATTTCACTCTGGTCTTTCTCATTCCACAGTTAAAATTCATGCATCAGCCATTTTTGTCTGACTTTCTATTCAACTATTTTTCTAACCCCCTTTTGAAACAAATTCTGAAGTGCACCATCCACCTCAGGCCTCCCAGGAAAGTACCTTCTTCTTCTGGGGATCTCAGTTTTATTTTGGAACAGATTACCTTGCTACTTTTTGAACCTACAGCTGCTTCTAAAGTCACATCTCTTCTGGAAAACTGCCTTTCTGGAGGACATTAGCTAAGCAGGAGAGTCTTAGGATTGCAGCTCCAGTGTACAGTGAGCCCTTCTTGACCTTCCATTCTGACAAGCTCATTTTAAAGAAAAACCCTTCTTTGTACCAAAGTTGGTCATGAAGTATCCTTGAATCAGTCTATACATCTTCCTGCCTTCTTTCCTAATCCACAAAACATGGGAGAATGTAAACTTCATTCCCTAGATGTTCATAGGCAGCTCAGATATTATCTGGGCAAAACCAAGAATATTAAAACAGCATTTTCTGGCCTTTGCTAGCAATACAATGGGAAAGATTATGAGCAAGCAAGCAGTTTCCAACTGGATTTCTGACAATTAACTTTTGTTGCAGGCGGCATGGTAAACAAACACCTTGGCATCTCAGAACACAATCCACCAGGGCTACAGCTGCTACTATGTCTTTTCTTGAGGATTGGTCCAACCAAAGAAATTGTGGAAGCTGTCATCTTGTCTTCTTTCCACACCTTCACCAAGCACTACAATTTGCCAATCTTCTCCAAAACCAGTGCTGGATTTGCCTCTGCTGTCTTGCAGCGAATTCTGGCTACAGCGTAGTCTTTTTCCATCCACGCACTGCTTTGATTTCAGATGTTCAAGTGCCTTCACTTTTGCAGTATTCCTTCCCACTCACTTTCCCCTCTGCTGTCCCCAGTGGTCAGGAAAGGCTCCCTTTCCTTTCCTCAATCTTCAGGATCCCTCCCTTTATCAGTTTAAGTATAAGGTTCCCCTCTGCAGGGGCCCACTGGTGGCAGTTTGACTGTCTTATGCTCCTGGTCTGGGTCTCAGAGTGTGGGACTCCAGTTCTGGGGGAGCAAGAAAGACCTGAAAACATGGCATCAGCCATAATAAGACCCTTATTGCCACGCATCTGTCAGACAGGGCATCCATGGTTCCTAGAGTAGGAGGGATGATGTTTCGGTCATTCAGCCTTGCCAAGAGTTAGAAAGCAAGGATATCCCATATGGCTATTGCAGCAACGGTGAAGAAACTTGAACATCTGCATTTATGTCAAGTACACATTCACTATACCTTCCTTGATTAGTTGAATAAAGCTCTGCTCACTCAGTGCAATATTAAATTTGATATGGAGGTGACAGACATCCACTCTAATGCCTACCAACCACCATAACAGACCTCTCAACTTTAGTTGGACCAGGCTGCTCTAAGAGTGGTAAATATTTTTTTTCATTTTGGTATAACCAGGTTTTGCTCGTGTGTGTGACATACTTCTAGATTATCTAATATTACAACACTTAATGGAGATTACAGGAACAAATGCTGGGCAAAAAAAAAGAAAGATGCACTTCTAAAACATTTAACACCTATTTCTGAAACAAAGTAACACTGATATTCACAGCTACCAATACCACTCTCATTCACTAGACATCAGTAAATAAGACCATGCATTCTCCTGTGTATATGTGCATTCATTAAACAATTTCCAACTGCATTGAGAGACTAGCAGAGTGGATAATAATTGCTCTCACAAATAAATTAGATAGGCATATTCATATGTCATGTGGTAGTTGCATGGTATCCCAAGAAAAGTTTCTGGAAATCTCTTTCCAACAAGAAATGCATAGTACTTAGAAAATAAAGGGATCTATAGAACCAGCATAATGAGGCATTTAAAGGAGAACGTTAAGCAGAAGGCAGACGGAACAAACATGGTCATTTCGAATACCAGCTAACATGCAAAATGAAGGATGAGTACGGGACTGAAATACAGTGGGGGATATCCTCTTTTTTTAAGCACTTTTTTGTTCATGTATCTCATCCTACAGCCTCCTTCCCAGTGCCCTGTGCCCATGCTGTGTCTGCTAACTTCTCTGTACACCCATCTAGACTAACTACAATTTTTTCTGAGGCTGTTAAAAGAACTCAAAGGCATCCTGGGTGTTTTGAGTCACCAGCACAATCAGTTGGGGGGAGGTACTTTTTAGGCCTACCCATTTACTCCTCCCTCCGTGTCCTTTGTGGTTGCATCCGAGGGTCAGGTGTGCAGTGGAGGCATGTTGCATATCACGAACAGAAAGGAAATAGGATTCAAAAATATTTATTCTTCTTTAGCGCCTCAAATGAACATTTAATTGTGAATCCTTCGGATAAAGGTAATAAAATTGTGATTTTACACTACAGTCAGTATTTGCAAATGTGTTATATGCATTTACATGATACTGATATTTATAGAATTGTTGATATTCAAACTTTTCATGGGGCACTTCAGGAACATTTAACGTTGTTAGAGAAAGGCCAAGATTATTTTACTAAAGAAGATATGAATAAAAAGTTAAATATAGACAAATGTACTATGGCTACTTTCTACTGCCTGCCTAAACTACATAAGGTACAACAAAGTGGGGCTATTCCACCTGGTAGGCCTATAGTTGCTGCCACAAATTACTTTTTGCACAATATTAGTATCATTGTGCATGAATTTCTTTTGCCGTATGTTCAGCAGTTAGATTCCTATATTAGGGATACTTTTGATTTTCTTAAAATCTCTGTAATTAATTGGAATTCAAATATGTATTGGATAACCCTGGATGTAAGAAGTTTATATACAAGTATTAAACACAGGGATGGCATTACTGCTTTACTATCTATGTTAGAAGAATGCCCATTATCAAATTATATTATTGAGTGGATAGACTTTAGTTTGAATAATAATTATTTTTCTTTTAATAATCAGATTTTTCATCAACTACAAGGCACAGCTATGGGGGCACCTTTTGCCCCTACTTATGCAAATATTTTTATGGCGTATTTTGGAGAGATGTATCTATCATGAATTTTATAAAAAATATGTCGTAAAGTATTACAGATATACAGATGATTTGATTTTTATATGCCAATATGGCATTGATGAAGTTGAGAGTTTTGTCAATGATCTACAGTGTAATGAATTTAATTTATCCTTTGATGGCTTGAAATTTGGACAAATAGTTGATTTTTTTAGATGTACATTTGATGGGTATTAACAATGGCCAAATTTTTACTTCAGTGTTTAGAAAATTTCAGGATGCAATTTCTGCATGGTTCTAGTTTTCACCTGAGGCATTTAATTAATTCCCTACCTTATGGGGAATTACTACGTTTATGTAGACTTTGCAATAATACAACTGATTTATTTAAAGCTATTACATCAACTACTCAGATGTTTTTGAATAGGGGCTATTCCCTATTCAGGATGCTTTGGATAAAATTAGTGCAAATTATTTACTAAATGCTAATAAATTTAAAGGTAAAAAAATGTATGCATCATAAAAAGGAGACTAGTTCTCAAAATAAGTTTTATATAGTTATGCTACACAACATCTTGAATGAACAGATGCAAGAACAAATCAAATATTATTGGAAATTTTTATTGAGGGATGGAAAGCTAAGTAAATTATTAAATGGATTTCTTGTCTTTTCTTATAAGAGAGGCATCAGTATAGCAGACAAACTCATTAAATCATATTTTATTGCCCCTGTACAATGTTTAATAGATAATCCATTATCTAAGGGCACTTTTCCTTGTGGGAAGTGTAATGTTTGTGATTTACTTGTTCGGACATTTCACAAATTGGGTAATAAGAATTTTACGGTATTATCTAGGTTTTCATGTACTACGTCTGGTGTTATTTATGCGTTACGCTGTCCATGCAATTTAATATACATCGGGGAGACTAAGAGAATGTTTAAACATCGATTACAAGAACATGTCAGAAATATAAAGAAATGTAGAGTTGAAAGTTCTATTGCAATTCATTTCATGCAGTATCATAAAAGTGATTATAGATTGTTGCAAGCTACTATTTTAGATAAAGTTTTTGTTAAATTAGGTGATGATGAAATGTTAAAGAACAAATTACTTTTTAAGGAATCTTTATTTATTTTAAAGTATAATACTTTGTCTCCTCATGGCCTTAATTGTGAAATCAATTGGAAATACTTGATTTAATTAGTTGATTGCTGCTACAATTATTTGATTAAGGTGGGGTATTTAAGGGGAATGTTTTGTCATTTGTATTGTATACTTCTTGAAGACTGGTTCAGTCGAGGCACTAAAGAAAAATAAATATTTTTGGATCCTGTTTCCTTTCTGTTCGTAGTATTCTATCTTTGTATCCTGGTTTCTGGTGGTTTTGCATGTTGCATATCACCCTGCCTCAGCAGCAGTGAAACCAGGCCAACCACCTCTTCACCTTCTGACAACTCCTCCCACAATGAGATGTCTCCAGCTTCCATTAAGGACTACTACAAGGAACACCCATTTAACTGGCCAGTCCTCCTCGGTCCCTTCATCAGTCACTCAAACTGCTAAGTGAACCCAGATCAGTTGGGCTGTAGTCAGGGCTTTATTCCCCTACACCACTGGATCATCTTAGTGGGGGAATATCTTCTGGAAGAAAAGTGTTTTTTTTGTCAGTGCCAGCGTCTCATTTGCTATGGTTTACCTATAGACCATAATTATCTCGATCTCCTACATTCTAGTGACATTTACCTTAAGGGGTCCATCCCACAGTGGCACAAGATGACAGAGATAGACGGGAAGTCACAGTTGGTAAGGATAATGAGAAGGGGTTACATTTCTGATGGAACTTCTGCTCCCTCAATAGAAATTAATCACAGTTATAACAGAGTGAATCTAGTAAGTGCTACTGGCAAAATGAAAACAAACGTACATCTAGCTCAGCTACTTTAGGTCTACAATGATTGAAATAAAAAATATGCTGGAAACTTTTTTAAGAGAACTATAACAATTAAGCGATACAGAACAGTACCAATAAAACAAAAAATAGGCTACTTTATGACAGTGGCATAGAGTTTGTGCCACCCGGGGCTGTCTGAATTCGCCCTCCCCCATATACAGCCCTCCCCCCTTGCAGCCATTCTAGTGCCCCATTACTTGACTATTTCTCCCCATTACCATAAACACTGTAATGTGCATAATGCTTTACTTCTACAATGATTATTTAGATTTTATTTAAAACTTTTATTTTAAATGTAAGTAATACAGTCTCAATGAAAACAGACTTAGCATTAAAACATCTTTGCCCTTGAAACTCACATTCATTGAAACAGCACTGAAACCCACATTCAAAGAAAATGCATTTGATCGGTGGTGGATAAAGTTCATCTTTTGGGCTTTTTTCACATCATAGCCCCCTTGCACACATATTTAGATCCATGCAAACATACATACGTCCTTTGATTCACCTTCCTGATTTTATTAAATTATATTCCTTGTATAATACAGCATACTTTTTAGAGCACATTTTACATTTATTATTTTAAACATTTTTCCAGTAAGCAATGAAACAAAATGTATAAACCAATAGTGACAAAACTGTCCAATTCAGAACATTTCCAAACTTCTGTCATTACAATCCACCAATATAAATATGCACAATCTCTGCAGAAGTAAAAGTCATTTAAATAATTTCCACATTAAGGAGATCTGTTAACTAATGGAGATTGCTGCTAGCAAAATTTATATTTCAATGTTTCATCCACAAATAAAGTGTCTGTTGCCCTTGAAGAATAAATTGCCTATGTTACAAAAAAAAACATACAGCTAGTAATATTGCAATAGGGAATGGATGGCAAACTAATAACAGGCTCATAATTACAAGGTATCTCCTCCAAAGGCTGACATTCTCAGGACTGCAGCATCCACCCCCCCCCCTTTAAAGTACAACACAGTATAGTATCAGCAATCCATCTACAAACTGTGGGAGTAGAACCCACAGCATTTGGCATCAAAAGCAAGTATACCATATGTTGCACTACTAACAATTAAAATAGACTTTGCATAAGCAGCATTAAACTTCTATTCCCCTGAAGCTTTCAGCTCTTTTTGTAAAATCCATTTGACACTCAACTATCTCTCTCAACTTTGCAGCACAAGAAATCTGGAAAAAAGCCAAAGCTTATGGAGGGGGGACAAAGGCCCAAAACTAGGGACAAATTTTAAACATTGCTTATATCATCCTAGGAAGTTGCTAGAATAAAATATTTTGTGTTACCATTAGTTTCCTGGAAGACTGCGCTATCACTGTTTAGTGAATTTAGTTTTCACTGATTTGCCAAAAACCACAAAATGTAAGAGGAACAGACCAAAAGTATGAGCTAAACATTCTGGACATTATGCGAAAATCTGGACAGTTGAGAGCTATGGATTCAGCTCCTTGAATCACAAGTGGTGGTATGGGTAGAGAAGTCAGGCTCTTTGTTGTACCAAAGGTTTGAGCCTGAGTAACACTAACCATCAGGTATACCTAACTGGGGCATTTTACACACACACACACACACACACACACACACACACACACACACACACACACACACACAAAATCTCTAACCCTTGAACGGCAGCAGCTACACACACACCCCAGCCTTGAATGGCAGCAGCTACACACACCCTGCCCTTAAAGGGCTTCAGCAAGAAGCAGCTACACACCACTCTTGAATGGCAGCATAATTCTGTACTGTCCAAAAATTCAAGAAACTTTATTAAAACAATATAAAACCAAAGTAAAATCAGGATAAGTGCTAGAAGCTGAAGCCGAAAAGTGCTTATCCTGATTTTACTTTAGTTGTATATTGTTTTAATAACGTTTCTGTTGTGCTACTACTCTCCTTTCTTGGATTTTGGATTTACTTATTTATATTGGAGAGTGGTTTGCTCATTTGACTTAGTGGTTTTCAATAATTCTGTACTGTAAAATCAAACAATTGAACGGCAGCATAATTCTGTAAATAGTCGGGAAATAGTCTCAGGTAGGATTTGAGAAAGACTAACTGAGGGCAAAGTAAGGTCATTAGCTAGTTGCTTCCTGTACCAATAGTATAAGGTTTGAATCCTTCCACCTTCATTTTCTTACTGTGTAAACTTGAGCAAGTCACTTAGTGTTTTGGGGCAACTGGGAATTTGGGCTAAGCTCCTTAATGATCTCCTGCACTGCACGTCTAGTATCTAACTATGAAACTAAGAGTGTTACTGCAGATAAATGCAAACTACTGTACTTGAGCCATGATGAACCCTGATGTGAAGCTATGAGCTGGGGTAGTTGAATTGCTAACAAAAGATAAAGAAAAGTATCTACAAATGTTGATCACAGCTAGAGTGGTGAAGCAGGGGCAGAGTGACTTAACAGTAACAGCAGTTAACAGATGGCCGGGGTGGACTCCAGACATAAAAAGTAAAGTTCTTCACTGTCTCACTTTTGGAAGTGTAAGACTCAATAGTGAGTCCATATGCTTCAAAGATTCAACTGCAATTCAAACAAAAAATTGCAGATTTGAAAACTTGCTGTTATTTCACATTTAAAGCACATTTTTTTGGGGGTGGGGTGAATCCAGTAGGTGCCGTGCTCCTAATTTTAACATCAATGTCCCACTGCAGATGGCGGAAGAACAAACTATACAAAGATACCTATGGCAGCTGGAAGGACTCCAGAGGAAAGCCACAAGAAATATGCATGGTATGGAATGGATAGGATATGACTGGAGATCAACAAAGCTCAGGCTGTTCTCTGGCATGATGTATGGGCATGAGATTATGTTAGGGTGATATGAAAAAGTCATCAACAGAAAGAGTGGGGGGTAAAGCAGTACAGGTATCAGACAGTATGGATTAATATTCTAGCACTGACAACATTGTACTGTCTTACTTCTTCTGTCACAGAATATGGCTGCAAATTAACAGCTCTTGTCACAATAAAAACAAAGACAATATAATACCAGCAGCTAGCATATATGAAAGACCCAATGCCAAGCTTGTACTTGTAACAGACAAAGGAATTAATCATTTGCAAATACAAGCTGCATGGCTTGATTCCACAAGATTATTATATATTCTGTAGGTCTTGGTAGCAAGGTAGCTGTGTATGCAACCACTTTTACTTTCATATACAAGCATTCATTTTGTATGTGTTAGTACACTGATCAGAAAAAATGTGGCCAGTAAACTTAACTTCAGACAGACAGTAGCAGTACTTTTAAAAATAGACTTTCAGGTGCCTAAAGCTACATTTAAAGTCTCTGATTGAATTGTCAGTACTCTTGGTTGCTATAGCAACTGTACTGTTCTGTAGCTGCTGAAAAACTAAATAAGACACCAAGAGCTGAACTTGGTGTTTACAATTTATTTATCTATGATTGCCGCAAATACATGGCATCTTGATTCTTGTGAGGTCAGGTCTGAACTAGATTAAGCACCTTTTTTCTTTAGATTAATAATAGGTTACCAAAAATCACGCAGCAAATATTCAGGTTTCTTTCATAGTCCAAATGTCAAAACTAGACATATGCAGATCTTTTTCTGCCTTTTCTTATTGTAACAGATAAACTTGGAAAATTTACATTATTCATTTTATATAGTGGCGTTCTTAGCATTTAAATTAAAATGAGGCAAAAGTCTGCAAGAGGAATTCTAAAGCCACTTGCAGAGAAACAACAAAGCCATTCATTGAGAAATGTACGTGCATTCCCTCCCCAAATGTACATGCATTCCGCTAGTAAGAATGCGGAAATTAAAAAAAGGAAAAGAAGAAAAATCATTACTTCTATTAAGTGGCACAGACTGAAAAAAAAAATTTAATTTTCTCTTAGACCTCCCTTCCACCCAGCCCACAGGTGAGAGAACCAGTGTACCTGAGAGGAGTTAAACTGCCATCTCAGAATTACACAGGCTCATTTTAAAATTGAGCTGCTTTTCATCAAACTGTTCCACATCAAACTATAAGGAAACCATTCCCCCCTGTGTTGCTAATATTTCAAGTTGTTTAAAAATAAATACTAAGTTCATATTTATCTGGCAGCTTGATAAACAAACTATGAAGCTGTTAACAGGTGAATTCTGTACTTCTGAATTTGATTCCCAGAGTCTCTATTTGCAAACCACACAACCAAACTATGCACCTGAAGTGTCCCTGAATAAAGAGACACCTATGCCTATTGTGTTTACAAGGATAACACATAAGTAAATTTAAGATGCATCGTATTTTGAGACTTTATTATGCAGGGTAAGTTCATTAGTTTCACTTGGCCTTCGTCTCCGGTTACTTGCTTGCCTGATATGAGTACAGGCCAAAGACATTAGTCACTTACTCTAATTTTACTGCATAGTGAAAGCTGTAAAGTATCACATACATGGATGTATGATAATTACATTTTTCATAGTCATCTATGGAACAGGGCACCTTACACTCAGTAGTTCCCCAGTCTTTTAATTCCCCAACTTAAAAACAGCAGCAGCAGCGTAGATCAGGGAACTGCAGAGAAGCCGGACCTCAGTGAACCTGTACTCACAGTATGCAGATAAACAAGGATGGCTATGGCCATTAAACATGACCAAAGCACAAAGTCTACACTAAGAACTGGTGATGTCACAAAGCAAAGAGCTAATAAAAATGCAGCATGCATTAGCTAAGTGGTATAAACAAAGCTACAGTGGTATGGAAATAAGAACAAGTCTTCCTCATTCAGGCAAAGAAGAGGACATTCTTAACTGAGGACATAATCAGTTAACACACCATTATTAAAACAAGATTTAACAGTTCAAAAAGCTTTCCAGTGATTATGAAAAGTGGCATATATGAATAATCTACTTTATTTATTGAATTTGCAAGGGAGAACCAAACAGATGTAGATGTGTGTGTGTGTGTGTGTAGGTATTGTCTACCTACCTGTGCTGCCAGAAAAAGTAATACCAAAGGAAACCAGTTACTGTCACAGTTAATGTTGAAAATTCAAAGGTGTGACAGAATGATTGGAAACTCGAACCAGTCACATGAATATAGTCAAAAAGAGATGTCAGATGAACATCATCTACCTTCTGATTCACATAAAAGAAACAGCCAGGCCAAATTCACACCAAGTCTATCATCTTTGACAAGAATTACAATAGCATGTCCATATTTCAGATCAGTAACTTGGAGGTGATAACAGACAAAAAGGAAGTCGCTTGGGAACGGTTGGATAGCGTGCACATTTGGAGAAGCATCTGCTTTTCTGGCAGGCACACAAAAGGGCAAAGAGCGAAAGCGCTACAGATTTCCCTAGAGTGTTAAAGGCTACACAGCTCTGTGGTTTTACCTTACATTTGCATAGCATACAGTGATATGAAAGTACTGTGCAACCAAGTGTTTCCTGACATTTGATTTTACAACATTTTGAAAGACAGTCTACATCTTTAGGGACCAAAGACATTGTACAAATTATAGACACAAGTTAAATACAAACTCCAGCAGGAGAGGTTGCAGTGAAATGATCTCAAGTCACTAAATGATGATGATATAATATGCTGCTCTAATGTTTCCTAGTAGTATTGAATACTGGAGTGTCCCAAGCTGTTACAATTAATCAGAGCGAGCACAGTGTAGTGAGACCGAGGACTAGGAAACTCAAATACAGAAAACCGGATTTGTAACCCTAAAAAAGCATATTATAATCTAAACAGACATGCTTTCAAATTAGTATTCTTCAGATACAAATATTGCAAGAAGCTATGATGCCCCCTTTCATTGGCCATTTCATGTCATCTAATCTGAAATATTAGGTTTTGTGCCTGAATCAGCTGGAAGATGCATTAAATCTTTACCCTTGGTCTAGATTCCTGAAACTGACTGCAGATGAATCCTAGTTAACTAATACAAGTCAGAAAAAAAACCTGATAGACCTTTTAATGTGGGTGGCTCATAATTAAGTGGAGTCAGAAATATGCTCCAAAAACAGGTGCAAAAAAATAAAATATTTCACACACTTCATTACTAAGTTTTTTGCTAACACCACACATTTCTTTTTTAGAGGTCAATCAAGAAGAAAAATACATTAATATTGCATGAAGGTGGTAACAGATGTGAATAAATATGAGGTCTCCAATTTTTTAGCATAGATTCTAAGCTTTGTGCTATTCTGTAAAGCCCCATAGTCACATAAGTGAATCCACAACTACTTGCTCTGGCCTTTGCCATGAGTAAGCAGTCAAACGGCTATGATATGGATAGCTCTCTGCTTTACCCTGGCCCATGAAAGGCTGACACGGAATCAAAGGTTTGCTTGCCTACTTCAGTAACAGTTTGATGACGCTAAAGTGTTTCCCAAGGGTGGGTGAGTAAGAGAAGTAGGACTGAAATTAAACTTTTCCCCAGTAGGATGAAAAAAATAAATCTGGTCACTGGCATAATTAAATATTTTACATTTTAATATTATTTCTTATTGAACACGTGTTTACCAGGGTAGTACACTGATTATAGCTGCCATTTGCAGGCAATGCCCAGGTGAAATAATTCACAAAAAATGAGGAACAGAGAGGCAGTAAGTTGTATATGTCAAAAACAGGCAATAACAATATATAACAAAATTGTACAGTGGCAATTTAATAGATGCACACCTTACTAAAACCTTCCAAAGCACATCTACTCCTTTTCAGACAAAGATGGACTACTGTAACAGATGGTGTACACATTGCAAAATAAAATGGCTTCCATTTTGCGATCTTCTGTAAATTAGAGTTCAGGGGGTTTTGATTGTATGAATGATCTACGCGTTTACTGCTGGTGATTTCTTTTTAGCATTTAAAATTTTTGCTCATTCATACTAAGCTCATATATAGATTATCTCTCTATAAAATGGTACTGAAATCAAACACACAAAATTCAATTTGCACTAGAAGAAAAAAAATGCATTCTTCTGGATAAAAATATTCTGTAGTCTAGTAAATATGCAAAGAAACATGCATGTTAGAATGTGCCCAGCAGTCATGATCTTCCATTAACTTATGATTTCGGACGAGATTCCTAAAGGGTTGCTTTCAAGTTCAGATTGTGAAACACCTGCTCTCATCATAAGGCACTTACTTTGGTGTGAGGCCCATCTGTAACCAGTTTACTACAGGGACCAGATTCCAAATCGCTTGCTCTCAGCCTGCTTTCAGTGTAAGTGGTCACTTACACTGAGATCAAGTATTTTGGAACCAGGGTCTCTGACATTTTACCAATTTCTCACTTAGCAGGGTGAAGCAAACACATCAGACTTGAGAATCATTCCTCTAAACCTACAACATTAAGTCAGTGTCCTCTAGGACAGATGGCATCTATTTTTCAAATGATATACAGGCAGAGCAAGTTTCAGAAACACAGTACTCTGTGTGTACGGGCTAGTGTATACATTATGCATTAAAACCAAAACCCATGTGATTCAAAGCTAAATGTACACCAAAGAGAAAACATTATACACAGTAACAAAAATACAAACTATATAACATAATGAGCAAGGAATTCTAGAAAAACAAACAAAAGCAGATAGAGTACAGTTCATAGACACTGTATTGCACATACCAAGTGGCATATAAAGCCATCACAGCTACACAGACAGGCACATTAAGCAAAGAAAGACACAATATTTCCTTTTAAAATATAGCAAAGGCCAGCAACAGCTACACAGCCAGAAAAGCACACACCAACCAGCAGCTAAACCCCCAGTACCCACACTTTCAATACCTCTGTATTCAGAGATTATGCAAAGGCTAGTCTACTAAAACTAAGTGATGACCTGGCCAAATTCGACATCGTTTTCTAACCTATCACTGACTGCATTTTGCTGCAAAGGATTCTGCACAATGCACATGTGAACAACACATAGATGCATTTGTCCCCTTAGAAATAAAAACAAAGCTAAATTTAAAACTAAACCTCAAAAATACATAGACTCGAGAACAGAAGAAAAATCATTGCACGTAAAAATAAATGTAACTCTCAAACTGCCAAAAACACACCTGCTAAACTCAATAGGAATCTCTGGTCCTTGATCAAATCAGCTAACGTTAGATCTGAGGGTAAAAATATCCACTCAGGCAGAAAAAAATACAAAGCCTTCTTTTACTGGGTTGTAAACCTTAGAAATAATTCCCAGCACTGTGCAGAGCTAATATTAAATAATATCACACCCAAAGAAAATAGCAAATCTTCTAAACAACAAATTTAGCTCTAACTCGCCCTTATCCCCCAACACATACATGCTCCCAAATTACTTCAAATCCCCCAAGAAAAATTCTTCAAAGCATTGCTGCAAGGCAGAAAACACTGCTTCTTTGGGCCAGATAACATACAAGAATGCATACTGTACAGCATGAAAGAGGATGTATCAAACACCCTACAGAGGCTATTCAGTATCAACCTCCATAAAGGCTTTATGCCAGATGAACAGAGGACAGCAGCAGTCATACCACTGCAATTAAAAAGGGTACAGGTTACCTTCACACTCTAACTTGGACACTTCTATTTTTCCAAGGGCAGACCCTGCCTATATAACCTGACTGACTTTGTTGAAAAGGTTACTGAAGCAAAGGATGAGGGAAAATTGGTACATAATGCATACCTAGACCTAGCAAAGGCATTCAGCATTACCCCACACTCATTTAGCTGGAACAGTTTTTCAATGTTACCTGTTAATCCCTATGTAACTCTTCGGCTAGCAAATTGTTTCACTAACAGAACCCAAAAACATTAGGGTAGGCAGCTCTACCCCCTACAAAAACCTGTTACCAGTGGTGTACCCCAGAGTTCAGTCATTATGCCAATTCTCTTTGGCATTTATTTGTCAGAGATCAAAGCAAATGTTAAAGGTTTATGGATGACCACGTCTGTAGATGACTATAAACTTTGTGCCATCATAAATTGTCAAGAGGTCACCCAGATCCTCTAATACCTGATGTCAAAACCATGGACTAAAACTAAATGCCGAAAAATTTGTAATAAGTATCCTTCAGCAAGCATGATGTCCCCTGTAACTATCACATCGACCAACAACACATCCCTAAAAATTGATCTAGCAGTTTGGAACCTATGCAGACAATGAACTGCTCTTTGATTACCATGAATCTACTAATGTAAGAAAGTCTTTTCTCATTGAGCAGCTTATAAGGAAAATGTATGACATCCACATCCAGAGAGGTCATCATTCCACTATGCTTAGAACATATTAGACCAGTCACTGAATGTAATGACCCCTTTAGTATGTACAGGTCTAAACACTGGCACAATCTGAATGACCATAACACTTTCTTGCCAAGAACATCAAAGGCCTAAAACATAAAAACTACAGTGACCATCACAAAGCCTTGTCCCTCATCAGCATTATCCTGGTTACTGAAGGGGTGGTCACTGCCTCATCTACACTGTCTCAAACACTAAACTTCATTCAGAAGTCCAGTTGTGCATGAACACCCACTCAAAAGATCATAATCTCTTTTGCAGCTTAAATAGAATATGCTGGAGGGATAGATATGTATTACAGAGGATATCACTTCTTTGTAAAAGTCTTCCTCTCCACATAAAGCATAGTACTTCTCTTACTGTATTTGAATATAATCTTGGCAAGGGCTAAAAACTTCATGGGAATGCATGGCTGGGCTTATAAAGATCTTCACAGATCAATAGTCTAGTACGACCCTATGAACCTATGACTGCACAGTGTTTACAAACAGATAGATTGTGAGCTATTACCATACCACCACAGAAGTGTAGCTAGGTTGCGGTGAAGCAGGGAGCCACCCCAGGTGCGACATGTTAATGGACATGATCAGCAGATGCCAGTCAGTATTCAGTGCATTACAGGCATTCGTTTGTGGTCTGAAATGAAGTGCTCCACGTGTACCATAAAGTGCAGTGGCTGGTTGCTACAATTTCTGAGGAGCTTTTTTTTTTTTTTTTTTTAGAATTGTGGAGCACAGATTGTAAAGACTGGTCTGATTTCTACATTAGGAGCAGTAGATTGGGGAGCAGTTGTTTTTTTTTTATTTTTATTTTGCTCCTCAAGGAGTGTGGAATGGAAAGAATGGACTTGGATATCACTTTTTTTAAACCAGGTTACATACCTCTCAACTGTCCCTGATTTTCTGGGACGTCCCTGATTTTGACTTAAATTTTAACTCTGTCCCTCTTAATCCCTCCTAAAACTAGTGACTTTTGGAGGAAAGGTGGTGAATTACACTTAATGAATAATGACAATAATTACAAGTTATAAACTTCTTTTACCTCAGAAAATGTGTATTAATTCATATGCTCTGATTCTGTCAATGTTTCAAGTTAATAGCACTAATATTTTAAAAGTGTCCCTGATTCTTTCTTGACTTGTCCCCGATTCTGTTGAAATTTGTCCCCAATTGGTTGGGAGGTCTGCCAGGTTATCAAAAACAAACAGATAAGGGAACTTGTCCTCAAACAAACATTTCTGCCATAACCCATGTCAAAGGCAAATGAAAACTAAAGCACCAGTGTTATGCTGTGCAGTAATGAATCATCCCAAACATTCCAAACAATAAGATTATGCTGGAGGGTATTCCAGTTCTACCTACAGTTAGATGTTTACAGTTGGGTAAAACACAAACCGCTAAGTAGATAAACAATGAGCAACAAACTCAAATTATAAATTAGATTCAATTGAACTATAGTAACCATGTGATGAAGTCAGCAATCACCTATCTCGGATCTATCATTTGAAACTATTAACTGGCTGCTGGTTTCATTTCTAGAAATATACATACAGTTACTTCCGAAATAACCTTAGATTTTGTCTCAAAAAAGAAACAGACCACACCCAATATTCTTAGACAGAATGAAGAAATGATAAAGAAAACACAAGTCTCTTGCTATCACGAGTTCCTTATAAAAGTGTAATTTGGCTGTCCAGCCACTAAAATGTGCAAGTTGGGTTGAACACATCAGTAATACCCTTGAGAGGACATGTGTAATTCCCAGTGCAAGGAAAATAAACCAAACACCATGTTGCACGTAATGTTAGAAAGGGATGGTAAAAAGGATCTGCTTTTAAATTTGTAAGCAAAAATGAAAATTGTAGACTCATTTTTCATGGTGTTTCTTTAAGATGGTGTAAAACAGTACCTCCCTGGGAGAGCAGTAGCGAGTCCCGCCTAAACCCCACCTACCACCCAATACCCACTGACGTGTTCAAATAAAGAATGAATATTCATGTTGATGTCTTCACCAGCCACATGAATATTCATCAGTTATTTGGTACGTTAGCTTGAGGGGGCACTACAATTACCAAATTCTAAAGAAACAGCACTATAACACCAAGTAATATTTTTTGTTTTTGCAGGGGGGGGGCAAGCCCCCCTGCACCCTCCACACCTTAAAAATACTAACTCCGAGATCACACTACATTAAGCAAAAGGGTGCATTTCTCATTCTGCTGTGTACAGCGGCCAATGTATGCATGGTCACTGTCAAATCTGCATAGCAGTCAAACATGCATCATTTGCATATGACATCACAGCCATTTGGCATTACCATTTTTGCACAGACCGACCAGGGATGTACTGTTCGACAACAATACTGACACCCATGTCTCACAGTTGCACAAACAGCATTTTTTTTTAAAGAGTTGCGGAGCATAGATTTTTAAAGAACAAACCTGGCCTGCTCCTTACATTAGGAGTTCCAGATCAGAAATCAGAGATTTTATTTTATTTATTTTTACTGCAGAGATCGAGAAGAATGGACATGTCTAGCTTATTCAGAGCACCACATCAAGGGCATTTTTTTTTGTTCCACATCCTAAATTTGGGGGGAGCACAATATCAGAAGGTACTACATGCCAAGATAGCTACTATAGACATGCTACACCTCTATCACACCATTGTAAAGCGATTACGCAACACCTGCTGCAATCTGAAGCCTGTTTTACTGTAGACTAAAGTTATGACTGCAGAGAGCGTAGTCACAGAAATGTTCAGGTGACAATTCAGATACATTCCAGATATCAGCATGTAGAATCCTGTAACAAGCTATGTGGCCCATAGACAGAAGAACAGAGATGCACATCCAGAAATCAAACAGATAGCAGAAATATGTCACCTCCTTCAAAACTGCAGGTATTCAGTCTTTAATTGCAGCATCAGGTTAATCCACATAAACACAAAATTAGACAACTCAGATGATACAAAAGTGTATGTGAACATTATAAGATACCACACTTACTGGATCCCTTCACAGTGTGCCCCAGCCAATGAAAATGACCTTTTCTGGTACACTGTACAATACCGAACAGTACGGAGCAGTGTTTAATGCAAGACAATGATGAAATGAAAGAAACCAGTAGAAATACAAACAGCTGTAAAGCCACAAAAGACTATGCACATCCTAAGCAAGCTTGTACCCTGCAAATTATAGCCACACAAATGCATCTTTCTGGCTAGCCTAGGTTGAGAGAGAGAGAGGGAGACTCTGTGTGTGTGTGTGTGTGTGTGTGTGTGTGTGTGTGTGTGTGTGTGTGTGAGAGAGATCTGAAGCCACCAGATCAATCAGGCAGCAATTCACAATGTAAATGCAGATATTTGCTACACATGAGACCATAAGTACTTCAACAGAACAGAGCTGTGTAACAGGATAGCAGTTGTATCCACTGTACCTCTGTGACAGTTAAAGTTGCTTCAACAAGTCACTAGTACATGCACTCTAGGTCACTTTACAACTATAATTTTATCTGATTTCTCAAATGATTTTGGCATAGAAAATCATTTACTGATTCTAATCAAACTACAAACACATGGATGCAATAGTGCAGAGCAGGGTTCAATTTCTAACTTGGCAACAGATCTCAAATGTATCTGGCAGTACTTATCTTCCCTATTCATCATCAATATTGGACTAATCCAAGGATTGATATTATAGTCACTTCTTTGCTCAATTTACCAATGACATTCATAATGCATCTAATTCAATATGCAGATGATCCCACCTGACTTCACAGTGTTCCTTACTAATGGCAACTACAATTATCATCCAATATATTACCTAACTGGATTACCCAAAACAGCTTAATTCTTAATAAAAAGCTGATCCCCACACTGTCTCTTTACATCCTCCCAGGTGTCATAGTTCCATTCCAAGCAATGCCAGTCATGCCCTTGGATAGGCAGGCATCATGACTTCTCAGAAAGTCAGCCTTGTGGTATAATCATGAGACCCCTGGAGAGGTGAACCCAGTGGAATGTAGAAGGTACCCTTCCAGTGCCTCAAAGTCCCTTCCTAATCTCAGGATGCCAGCGGCACAAAAGAAGAGATGCAGCATTGTAAGGTTTCTTGAGTTGTAAAGTATTTGTAAGGGTTGTAAAGCATGAAGAGTGTTCTTGTATGATTAAGAGTTAAAAATGTTAAAATTGTATCAAATTAATTTTTCTTAAAGTTATGAATGGCATACTTTATTTGGCACTTCTGGCACAAATTTACCCATTTTACTGTGGCTCTGTTGCAGTTTGGTGAGTTGAGCATTACAGAGATCAAACATCAAGCTGGCATATAAAAGAGTTCATCTGGTAAATAAAAGAATAGCAGCTGAATATACATGGATTATGAAGAACGCCTTTGTGCAATTCAGAATGTCAGCAGATGGTCAGCTCCGGAGTTCCCAATTACTTGTGGCAAAGTCAGTACTCCCAGTGTCTACTGAGAGCTGTTGACAACCTGCAATCCCTTTCTTCCCCAGCATAGATGAGCCGGCAAGCTCTGAAATAAATGTACACATTAAATAATTTAAGAGCTTGCCAGCAATTTTGAGAATTGAGATGTGGGAGGAAGTTGGCACACCTGGAAATAGCCAACACAGCCACAGGGAAGACATGCAGACCCTGCACAGAAGGCCACTAGTGCCAAGACAGACTGGATTACCAAGTGCTGACAGGTAGCAGAAAGTACAGTTGTGTACACCTACCATAAATGTAGATGTTCGAGTGTCTTCACTGTTGCAGTCATAACTGTAGGGTGCTCCTGCCGGCAGGCAGCCCGAGGTCGGCCAGAATCCCAAAGTCTGGGTCGGCTGTACAAGCCAGTACCCTGATGTCAGTACGCTCTGGTACATAGCCCTCAGCCGACGCCATCTTCTCCAGCCTTTCTTGCCCTAGATGTCAGAAGTCCCCCAATAAATCAAAACAAAATTAATCCACCAAGGAAACACAAATACACCACAAAGGAGAGAAAAAGAGGGGATAGGAGGGAAACACCGACTGCAACAGTGAAGACACTCGAACATCTACATTTATGGTAGGTGTACACAGCTGTACTATGTTCATCGTGTTTCACTGTTGCAGTCATAACTGTAGGGTGGAATCCGAAAGCAGAGGAAAAAAGGGGGGAAGTTTAGACAGAAGAAGGGGCAGCAAGAAGACCCTGCAAAACAGCAGAGGCAAAGCCTGCCCTGGTCTTAGAATACAAAGGGAGATTGTAATGCTTGGAAAAAGTATGCACAGAACTCCAAGTGGCAGCTTCCAAGATATCCTTGGTAGGAACTCCCCTGAGAAAAGCTGTAGAAGTAGCAGCTGCTCTAGTAGAATGACTTCTCACAGTACCTGGAAACTGTTTCCCATGATGTGTGTAACAAAATCTTATTCCATAAGAAATCCATTTGGAAATAGTTTGTTTGGAAATAGCCTTACCAAGAGAACTGGGGGCAAAAGAAACAAACAATTGGTTAGAGTTTCTGAACTCTTTAGTCTTGTCCAAATAAAATCGTAACTGTCTGTGCACGTCCAAGGAATGCAAAATCCTTTCCCCTTTATTCTGAGGATTAGGAAAGAAGGTAGGAAGGTGAATTGTTTGATTTAAAGCCACTTTCGAAATCACCTTAGGCATGAAAATAGGATTGGTTCTCAAGGATACTCTGTCCTGGTGGAAAATAAGGAATGGTTCCACAGCCATGAGAGCTTGCAACTCTGAGACCCTTCTGGCAGAAGTCAAAGCTAACAAAAGAACTGTCTTCCAAGATAAAAACTTAATATCTGAAGAAGCAGCAGGCTCAAAAGGAGGCAAAGTAAGTTTTTCTAAAACATAATTAAGATCCCAAGCAGGAACAGGAGGGGTCCTGGGAGGCCTTAAATTCTTAGCCCCTCTCAAGAATTGTCTCACCAAAGGATGAGAATAAACAGGGGGATCAGTATTGAAATGAGCAGAAATAGCAGAAGCATGAATCTTAATGGAAGAAAAGGAAAGTCCATTAGACAAAAGATCCGAAAGGTAAAGCAAAATAGAGATATCAGGTACCAGAGGGTCCAAACCTCGGCCCTGCATCCAAATGCAAAATCTCTTCCATTTAGAGGCATAGGATTTCCTAGTGCTAGGCCATCTAGCTTCCAAAAGAACATCCAAAACTTGTTTGGGAAGACTAGAGGAAATCAAATTCCTTTGAAGAGCCAAGCTGCCAGGCAAAGGGTCTTGAGATTGGAATGTAGCAACCGACCCTGATGCTGGGACAGAAGAGAAGGGTTCAGAGGGAGAATCCAAGGAGGCTCCAAGAACAGGTGCTTTAAAGTTGGATACCAAAACTGTCGAGGCCAATTCGGAGCAATCAAGATGAGGAACTTGGGCTTGTCCTGTTTTATCTTTAGTAATACCCGAGAAAGTAGAGGAAGAGGAGGGAAGGCATAACCCGAAAGGGTTTTCCAGCTGAAGGACAGGGCATCCACTTTCCAAGCTGTTTTGTGGAATGACCTGGTGCAAAAGTGAGGCAGCTGATGATTGAGATGGGATGCAAACAGATCTATCTGGGGGCATCCCCAAACTGCAGTAATCCTGTTGAATAAGTTGGCGTCTAGCATCCATTCGTGAGGATCCACAATGTTCCTGCTCAGGCTGTCTGCTAAGAGATTCAGTTCTCCTGGTATGAATTGGGCCTGGAGATGTAGATTCAGATTTAGAGCTGTGTCCCATAAAGCCATAGCTAGTCTGCAAAGGGGGTACGAATGAGAGCCCCCCTGCTTGTTTATGTACCACATGACTGTGGTGTTGTCTGTGCAAATCAAAAGAGGCCCTGGATGCAAAAGGTTCTTGAAGGCTAGAAGAGCATTTTGAACTGCCAACATTTCCTTCAGATTGATGTGCCAGTGAAGATGATCCTTTGTCCAGGTTCCCTGCTGGCAATTGCCTAGAAAATGTGCTCCCCAAGCATAATCCGAGGCGTCCGTGGTTATGATTTGAGAAGGTTGAGGAAGACGGAAAGGCTTTCCTTCGTTTAAAGCACACACCCTGGATCACCAAAGGAACTCATTTTGGAGGCAGGGGATCAGAGGAATCAGTGTGTCCAGATCGTGGTAATGCTGCGACCATACTCTTTTCAGATACCATTGAAGCTTTCTCATATGAAGCCTTGCATTTGGAATCAATAGAATGCAGGAAGCCATGTAGCCCAGTGCCTGCAGGAATTTCCTTGCAGTCAGCTGAGGTAGAGTTGCCAAAGTCTTGAAAATTGAAGCCAGCTGTCTTTGTTTTTCTGTAGTGAGGAAGGCCCTTTGTAAGGTTGTGTTTAAAAGGGCTCCCAGGAATACCATTTGTTGAGAAGGGATCAGATGTGACTTTTTTGTGTTCACTGAAAATCCCAAAAGGAGGAGAAGACGTTGAAATCCAGATGTTGAAGTAAAAGATCCTTGCTGTCTGCCTGAATAAGGCAGTCATCCAAATAAGGGTAAATCTGAATCCGTCTGCAATAAGCCACTACTGGTGCCAGGCACTTGGTAAAGACTCTGGGCGCAGTAGATAAACCAAAGGGCAGTACAGAGAATTGATAGTGTCTCGAACCTGCCTTGAACCTGAGGAATTTCCTGCATTCCTGCCTGATGGGAATGTGTAAATAAGCTTCCTTTAGGTCCAATGTCACCATCCAGGCGTCCTGAGAGAGCATTGGAATCAGCTGCTGCAGAGTAAGCATCTTGAATTTTGGAATTTCCAAAAAGGTGTTTAACACAGAAAGGTCCAGAATAGGTCTCCATGAGCTTTGTTTCCTCGGAACCAGAAACAGTCTTGAATAAAAACCTTTTCCCATTTCTGAGAGTGGAACAGGCTCTATGGATCTCATGGCCAGAAGAGCATCCACTTGATTTAAGGCCTCTGACCATTGATGTTTTGGCAGATCTGGCCAACTGAAAGCTCTTGGCAAGGTATGAAAGTGGAAGTTGTATCCTTTTAAAATCACGCCCAATACCCATTTTTCCTGGGTAATATGAGTCCAATTTCTGTAAAAAAGAGAAAGTTTTCCTCCGAGAGGGGCATCCAGGTAAAGAGGTCCTGTAGCCCAACCTAGAGAGTCATTGAGTTTGCTTTCTTTGAGATTGGGATCTGTCTTCTCCCCTTCTAGGTGAAGAAGCAGTCCATTGTCTCGATCTGTAGGAGGTCTGAGCTTGGCCATGACCTCTGGAGCATCTATATCTTCCCCTTTGAGGCCTGTCAGACATGGGAAAGGACCAATTTTTGGAGGGCCAATTCCTGGAAAATCTAGGAGGCTGAACTTGCAAGAAATCTTTCACAGTTTGCATAGATTTTGCCTTTTCTTCCATCTTTTTAATAACCTCCTCAGCCTTAGATCCAAAAAGAACATCATGCTGAACAGGGGCATCTAACAATTTAGCCTTAACCTGTTCAGGTAAACTTTGTTCACAAAGCCAAGCATGTCTCCTGATAACAGTACTAGAGGCTGCGGCCCTGCAAGAAGCATCCAAAGCATCAAAACCACAATGCAAGCTATGTTTGTTCAGTTGTTCAGTTGCATGCAATACATCCTGTAGTTCCTTATCTTCTGCACATGCAGGAAGGGAAGCAAGCTTTTGCTTTAAAACAGACAAAAGAAATTGCTGATACTTAAACATATGAAATTGGCAATTTAAAGCCCTAACAGAAAGGGTAGCAGAAGTATATACCTTTTTGCCCCACCTGTCTAAGGCACGAGAATCCTTCTCAGAGGGAATAGGATTCTTAGAAGAAGCAACTTTAGCAGCCATAGAATCCTGATAAATAGTTTCAGGATCTGCAGAATGATTCTTAAATAAGAACAAATGAGACTCAGGAACCCTATAAAACCTATCAGGCTTAGAGGGAGCAGGAGGCATGGAATCAGGATTCAAATTAGCCTCGGAAAAGGCATCATCCACAATGTCAAGAACAGGAGGGATATTCAAAGGCCTATGTTGAGGAAGAAGAAGGAATTCTCTAAGCCTCTTCTTGGAAGCAGAATAATCCTGACCTTCCCAATGAAAATGTTCCCTCATCTCATGTAAGGTTTCCCCAAAAGAAAAATCTTCAGGCGGAGAGGCAGAGGGCAAGGAGTCCTCAGCATCCGAATCCTCATAAGGAGGAAAAGAATATTCCTGATCAGAGGAAGAGACAGAAGACATAGAAGCCTGGTCAGAGGAATCCATAGGAACATCCTGTCGAGGCCTTTTCTCAGGGGGGGGGGTGAGAACCCCTAATCATAGAAAGCAAATCTTCAGCCATCCTTAACAATTGCTTCTGTGTCCTGGGAGTAGATTCAGAAGTAGCTTGAGCAGGAGCTTTAGACTTAACAGGAGTCTTTGACTTTGCCTTTGCAATAGTGATGTGAGTAGGCCTGAATACCCCCTCAGAAGCCGGTACCTGCACAGCGGTTCCGGACCCATCCGAGGCGGCGTCGAAGGTCTTGCAGCAGATAAAATAGAAGGCCTTGATGGCTCCCCATGGGAGTCCATATCGGCCATCGGTTCAGAAGTGGCGGACGACAGGGGCTGCAAAAGCACCTCACTGACGACAGCCGAACCGGACGCCGGCTCCAGCTGCAACGAGTCCTGTTTGGACCTCGGAGGCCTATCCTTGTCTTTGCGCTTCTTTTGAATTCTGGTAGTGTCCGACGACATTCTGTAATTGAAGCATCTGCCAAAATAATTCAGAGCCCAGTCGTACCTGCGTTTGATAGTACGAGAAATAAACCTGACAGAACCGACAACAAGAAACGTTGTGGTCAGGGCCTAAGCAAGATAGACAGTAAGAGTGGAAATCTTTATGAGGTATTTGTTTCCCACACGTAACACAATTATTAACTTTTTCTGACATCGGAGAAACAAGAAAAGATTCCAACTTAGCTTTGAGAAGAGAAGTAAGAACTGGACCAACAACAACCAAAAAGCCAACCAACAACAGCTGCTTTCCACCGGCAAGAAAGACTGGAGAAGATGGCGTCAGCTGAGGGCTATGTACCAGAGCGTACTGACATCAGGGTACTGGCTTGTACAGCCGATACCGGACCCAGACTTTGGGATTCTGGCCGACCTCGGGCTGCCTGCCGGCAGGAGCACCCTACAGTTATGACTGCAACAGTGAAACACGATGAACATCTTAAAGTTACCCCAACTGTTCCACCCACAGGAGGCCCTTAAAAATGAACTTTTGGAGTAACAAAAGAAAACAAGTCTTTAGGGGAAACAAATCACAAACCAATACCAATGTAAAAATATTTTTAGACCATCACAGGTGAATGCTCTCTTACATTTACAATGTTTGTACTGCAATATGTTTTACCAACAAAAGGACTGTTAGATGAAATTGGTCGATGTGTCTCAACCAATTTAATTTTTGATTGCAATATAACTGGATTTTATGTATATATATATATATATATATATATATATATATATATATATATATATATATATATATATATACACACACACACACATATATATATGGGTATATATCACATCAAACTTTTATTTTAATTGAACTAATCATCGAACCCTAATTGTCAAACTCATTAAGTGAACAACCTAAACATCGAATTGAAATTCATCGAATTTTGATAGCTGGCCTTCCTGAAAATAAGGTTGTGTAACTTGACATGCCAACTGGCCATGATTTACCCACTGCCTCACTGTAGTGCACTCTCAGAGTTGGTATATTTAATTTGCAGGTGGTGTGGGGGCACAGCCGCACTACAAAAACATTAAAAAAAAAGTTTACCTTTCATGGTGTTGGCCAACTAAAATATTTCTATTAATTCCAATTCACTATTTAGGTCATTCGCAGAATAGGGAGTTTGACAATTAGGGTTCGATGATTAGTTATTCAATAAAATAAAAGTTCAACGATGTAATATAGACCCACATAAACACACACACACAGTAACTTCTACATTATTAGTGAAAGCTTTTAAATAGTGTTTTGCATATTAAAGATGATATTTAGTAAGTAATCAAAGCACTCATATTTCAGAAGTAATTTCACTAAGACTGGCAATCAAACTACTGATGGTCATTTATGGTGTTATGAAGCAAACAATGTTTGAAATTACAAATGAGCAACTTTCATGGAAAGAGAAGTTGACATTTTCTTGGAGAGCGTGACACAACTGAATCACACAATTATGGAACACATTGGCTGTGCGCAGTTTAATCTTTTCATTTAGTCACACTTTTTCCCCCACTAGTCACACTTTTTCCCCCACTATTTCTTTTTTACTTGGGGGTATAGTACTGCTGGTTCAGGATTTTGAAAGTAACCATAGATAGAAGCACAGATAATGATGTGATGGGTAAACAGTTTACTTTTTCAAGATGAGGCAATGGTGCTGGAATAGGAGTGGAATGGAATGGGATAGTGAGAAGAGACTCTTCTGGGTATAAGAATGCTTTTTGCTATGGCTCTTTAAATGCCTAGGGCGAGGTCACTGGAGATTGAATAAGAAGCCTTTAGAAGTGTATTCATTAAAAAAAAAATAACTTATTCAATGTTAGAGTAGGGTGAAGAAGCAAACCTAGTAAAATAATTATAGTATACTGTCACCTGCAAAAAGGGTGAGGTTGCAAGAGGGTGTTACAGAGTTATTTATTTATATTTATTTATATTTATTCCAGTTTGGTGACCAGGGAGGTCCACTGGGCTCGAGAGCCCATTTTCAGTGGAGGCCCGGGGAGAAAAGCTCCACATAACTAGTTACATAATAGTTTTTACATTGTTAAGTTGCAAAGATTTGCAAGTTACATAAACATATAGAAATTCTTCACATTGATAAGTTACATATCATATTGAAATAGCACATGAAAGAAATTCTTTTACACTGCAAAACAAGTTGCATAAACATATAGAAATATTTTACATTGCTAAGTTTTGTATCAAATTGAGATATCACACGAAATATTCTTTTACATAGCATTCAGTATGGAGTTGTAAACAAGTTTTATACCAGGAAGGGAAGTGGATAGAGAAGGAGTCTAATACTTGGTAGCTAAGAAGATTAAGTAGTTATGAAAGGACTGAAATTAGAGTCAAAGAGTGATATGCTGGGAGGAGATAGCTTATGAGTTGTAGTCGGAGTATAAGTCAGTAGTTTGAAAGGTAATGAGTTTAGCCAGGAGAGAAGGAAGGGGGAGTTTGGAAGGTATGGGGTGTGGAGTGCAGTTAAATTTTCTGTGAAGAAGCAGGTAGGAGTGAAGTAGACTTTTGAAGGTATTTAGGTTGTTACAAGTTCTCAGGGTGGAGGGCAGGGCGTTCCATTTTTTAGCTAGGATGAAGGATAGTAGAAGCTGACCAGCAGGACGCTTTGGTTTGTGGATGGTAATGAGGTTTTGGTGAGTGGATCTAAGGGGTCTTGGGCGGCTGTAAGATTGGAGGATATTGGATAAAGCAGGGCAGCTGTCGAGTTGAAAAAGTAATTTGTGGGCTAAGACAATTTGGAGGAAGTTTAGTTGATTGGGGAGTTCAAGCCAAATTATGGTTAGTAGGGAGGAGGCTTTTGCATTTGTGGCAAAAGTGGATATTTTGTTGTAGCATACTTCTAGCTTGGAGGTAAGGGTAGAAGATAGATTAGTAAGCAGAGGAGCACCATAAAGGAGAGATGGGAGAAGATAAGTTGTGGCTAGGGTCAGTCTAGTAGAGGGAGAGAGGAAGTGATTATTTCTGTAGAGAAGGCCGAGTTTTATGTGGGTTTTCTTGATGAGGGTTTGTCAATGTGGGTAGATTTGGAGGGAGTGAAAAGGAGAATTTTAGTTTTGTTAGCATTTAGTGAGAGGTGGTTATGGTGCATCCATTTTTCAGTGGATGAGAAGGCAGATTGAGTTAGAGACTTGAGTTCAGTTTGGCTGGAGGCATGGCAGATGAGAGTGGAGTCATCTGCATATTGGACAATTTTGGTGTTAAAAATGGCTTTGTGAAAATCATTAATAAAGATGTTAAATAGCAGAGGGACAAGAATGGAACCTTGGGGAACTCCTGTGGGTGTTGGAAGGAAGGAGGAAGAGGATTGGCCCCATTTCACTGCTTGGGACCTGTCAAAGATAGCTAGAGAACCAGGAAAGAGTTTTTGTGGAGATGTTAAGGTTACATAAATGGTTAAGTATATGGGTATGAGAGATGGTATCAAAGGCTTTAGATAGATCTAACAGAACAGATGAAACTAAGTAACCAGATTCTCGGGCTGAATTGATAGAATGTAGGAAGGAGAGGAGGGCTGTGTTGGTATTGCGTCCTGGGCGGAAGCCGTGTTGGGTAGAAGACAGAAGTTGATGTTTGGTTAGGAATGGCATGAGTTGTATGTGAATGCATTTTTCAAGAAGTTTAGAGATGGGCTTGAATGAGTTGATTGAATAATGAGAATAATATTGGCACACGTACTGACACCAGAGGGACACCTGCAGAAAACTATTCACTTTCAGAGATGTCTGTGGCCCCATTTATCACAAAGGTTGTAAGAGACAGAATTGTTGACTCAGTGTACAGTGTTATGCCGAAACCTATACAGAGAAGATTTGTTAATTAAAGTTAGTGATTAATGCTTTCAAATGCATGAATGAAGGTCTGTAAAACTAAACTAGTTAGCCAACCTGTTTTCACTGCTGAAAAAATGCTGTATGTAACAGTGAAAATAGTATTATGGGTGCTATGGCCATTGTGTAAGCCATGTTGAAAGTTGATTATTAGTTCATACTAATTTAGGTGTTCCAGTGTTTGTCTATATGTTAGTGTTTCAGATATTTTTGTGATGGGACATAGTACGGATTTAGGATTAAAGTTGAGAGCTGAGGAGGGTGTGTTTAAATTGAGGAGGCATGATATTAGAAGGGTGGGACAATTTAAATATGCATGTGAGAGGTTTAGATAGGAGCATCCATTTTTATGGATCTAGAGTGAATACATTTTAGCTGGTTTTGCATCCAATTCTTCTCTAGCAGTTAACCAACAGATTTTGACAAGATGTCAAGTTTGCTGAAAGCAGAAGTTTGGAGATGGGGTGGTACTGTTATAGCTGTTCACAGTAATTGAGGGTCCAGTGCCAGTTATGGGGTAAAATTGTTAAGAGTTACTGGGTATGGAGAGGTAGTAGAGTTAATATGTTATCAAACATGTTTAGCAACACTGAGGAAGAAGAATGGAAGGCTAATATTTAGAGGGACGGCAAGGAGACGGGCTTTTTTTGGGAATACTAGAACCAAAGCAGGGGCATCTGGGATCTGTGAAATAATTGGTGTAGAGTTTTAAATTCTTTTTTTCCCATGTAGATAAACACACATTCAAGAAATAATTGATTTGATGATGAAGTGTTTTATTGGTTATTTAAATGTATAAAAGGCAGTGATTCCGTAACTTTCTGAATTTGCTGAGCTAATAAAATTAATACCCACAAAGACTGAATATGTTATTTTAATACAGCTTTAAAATATACTTGTTATGGATGAGCTGTTTTGGTCCTCTTACTATTTTTGAGTTGCCTTATTGCACATCATTGGATAAGAAAACCTTTAACAATATCATGCATTTTCTTTGCTTCTTACATTTGTACATAACTGAATAAATGAGCCGCATTCATCAGACCTCTCCAAATTGGATGAAATCCTTTGTATACCAAAAGCAGAGCTCCTAGGCAGTAATCCTAAATCCCTTATCTTTCCTACATATCACACATGTTCTAAGCTGGAGACTTAAATCGCTGCAACTCTATCAGCTAGTGCAGTCACTTAACTAGTCCTTCATTTTTTTATTTATTCAACTAAGGTAAACACTTAGCAAGCATGGTAAACATATTAACTTCACCTTTTTCAGCATACGGAATATTTTCATCATATACAGAAATAATCAAAACATCAGCTAAACTGTGATCATGCCTATTTTGTCCTGTGATGCTCACTAGTTTCAAAATCATCCACTGTGGAATGATAATAACCAATCCCTCTCAGTTTTCAGTTTCTCTAAATGCTTAGGTTTCTAAAAACCTTGATGAGAACAGATCTCTTTATTATGTCAGTCCATGATTGGAATTAATGAAATTAGTATTGCTTCAGTCTTTGATGTTAGCTAGAAGTGCTCTTCTCAGTACTGCAATACATGCAGAACTCTCCTTCTGCATTTCATGTGGGGTTACATGTATTGTAATTTGTTTTTTTATTTATCCTGTTGCTCCTGCTACTACTACTGGAACAGTTTGGGTATCTTTCTTTCAAATTGTTCTGTTTTGCTTACGAATCCTGGCATTAAGAGTCTGTGCCTCTTGGTACACAAGACACTATAATCTCTGGGTGTATCACGTTCCACTTTGATTGATGCTGCTTTTATAACTTTTCTTTTGACTATTATGTCTAGTTTTCTTTCATCTATTTTCTGAATTGTACATATAGGGTGATCCCATGTGATATAAACTTCATCACTGTCAATGTTTTGTGGTTTATGTTTTCGATGCTTCTCCGCTACTGTTCTATTGTAGAATATGCACAATCAGAAGCACACCAGCGTTGCAACGTTATTGTCTTTCAGCATATAGATTCTCAGCCATGGGTGTATCACACCCAGCAATGAGATACGTAACCATTTCCACTTCTGTTTCAAAGAACCTGCATTGGTCTGTTTCTCCTACTTTTTTAATGTACTTTAACCAGCATGTACACAGCACACTGTCTTGAGCTGCCATTGTTAACTTTTCACCTTTTGGTTTCATTTCACCTCTCATTCACCATTCCGGAGTCAAACTTTGATCATGAGACTATTCCAGAAAGTTTCCATACTTGCCACTACATTTGTGCAGTTTTCCATATTCTTTCCTTTTCTTCTGGTCTGATTATGGTTTTATTTTTTCCACTTTCAGTGACTTTATATTATCTGTCTACTTCTAGTTTGGTTTCCATTCCCATTTTGCTCAGCAAACAAAGATGTCATCTTAGAGTTCTTCTGTTCATGTTTTAAAACATGTTTGGATCTGATGAGATCAGCAAATATGTATGCAGCTATATCGGAAGAAATGTGTCACACTATTCCTAACAAAACTTTGCTAGACCTTCAGACCATGTTCTCACTATCCTTCACTAAAGCCACTTAAGAATCAAAATTATATCATGAAAACTATTACGCTGCCCAAAACCAGTAGCACCACCAATAGATAAGATCTCCTCCTCACTCAGGTTATTTCACAAGTGCTTTTGAAATTACAAAATTCTTGTATAGATTTCTTGGACAGACTTTTGGCATGCCTACTGCAGTCACAACAGACAAAAAAAGCCTCAAAAAGTTCACTTAAAGACAACCACAAGTCATAAATCCTAGCCCCCCAAACAGTACAACTTCATCCCCACACTGTAAAGTCTTTGCAAAGGAAAATGAATGTACAATTTTTACAGGCCAAAAAAACTCGCACACAGTTCCTGACTACAATTCCTCATGCTGGCAGTGTCCTGATGACTCCATTGACTCTCGAGAATATATTTTTGATTGTACCATAATTTAATCTTTCTAGAGAAATCTTGAAAATGCTTATGTGCATTTAACTTATGTCTCAACTCTCCAATACTAAACAGGAAGTAGAAACTGCTGTATATAATCAACACAATAACCTACAATTAATTATATGGCTTTGGAACTTTTCTAATGGTCATCTGGTGGAGAAGTGAAAAGTTGTAAGAAGCTAGAAAATATATAATTCATCTTTCAGAAGGGAAATGTAGGAAATGTGAATTAAGTTGTCCTAAAGCTGTACTTACTTTAAAAAAAAAAAGTAAGTAAAACTGTATATTTGCTACTATGGAAATATCCTACATCTTAAAAGTGAAACTATGCTATATAAAATCTGCTCAGCCTTGAAGCCTAATGTTCCTTGAAGATACTACACAAGGTCAAAGGATATTACCCCATCTTGGACTCGCTCCTACCCCCCCCACCACCACCACCACCACCCTACCCCAGTACGTGACTCTGGAAACAAGAAATCAACTTCCAAAATGAAAACTGAAGCCAACAAAATCATGCTTGTGGCTTATATAAAGAGCGAGGGATTGTTAAAATGGAAATTACTGAATTTTCTTCTGCAGAGTGCAGACAGACATAGCTGTCTCTAATAACTTTGCAGAGACCTTTCTGATACTAAAACCGAATAGATAGAGCATATTACATCTTTAGCTAAAATTCATGTCTAGACTTGCTAACAGAGTTTGCTGTCCGTCATCTGCCTGTTTAGAACTTTATTTTAAATTTGTAGTGTAAGATTATTCCTGTTTGCATATTTACTTTGCAAGTGAAATGCTATATTTCAAATAAAGATTGTATTACTTAGTTTGAAATCTTTGCTGGTGAATGATTTATTTATGAGTTTAAGAGTTAGTGTACACAATTTTGTATCATTAGAGTTACTACTCAAACCTAAAAAATGTAAAGATTGACATATTTGAACAGTAAAGAGCAATTAATATTCTTGGCTTTGGCTGGGTAGTACAGCTGGTGGCAAGGTTTCTGGAAAACCTTTCCTGTCAAAAAGTGTGCATGTTTTTGTGTGTCCATGCATGTATTTGTCTCTCAAATAATTTAGGACAAATTTCATTTACTATTGATAAGACTACTCTGGAAGGGACTGTTGCTAATCTAAGGTGATTAAGGGATTATAAATTTGGTCTATAGCTGTAAAGTGCAAAGTTTGTTTGGGTGTGGCAGGTGCTGGCCATTACCTGAGGCACCACTGCACATTCGCCATATGTGTTAAAGTCAATAACCTGGTGGACGTGAAATATTATATTTTATATACAAATCACTGTTCTGCAAAAGATGGTCAACATGACATAGGTTTAGTCTAAATGACTTAACTTTGAGAAACTTGATGTGCAGGACACATGAATTATCTGGAAGATTAGCAAACTAATAACCAAGACTGATTATGTCCCTGTTCCCTCAGGCTCACTCGTTTGCAGCCATAAACGAACCCTTGCATCATTACATCAGGCTCGCTTGTTTGCAGCCATAAACGAACCCTTGCATCATTACGTCAAGCTTGCTTGTTTGCAGCCATAAACGAACCCTTGCATCCTTACTTCAGAATTACCACTCTTCTGCTTTTCTTAATAATCATACAAGTACATATTTCTGCATTACCCGTCTCTTCCCTGCTTATTCCCCGTTTGAGCTGGATATACATTTATAGTCGCAGCTCCTTTATCAGGAATTCATTACCCTCTGTATTTGTTTTATATCTCATAAATGTTCACAGTTTCCTGATGAATGCAATGAGAATTCATGATATGTATCCATGAATGTTTATAAAGCCCATCTTATTCAGCACAGATCCTATTAGGCAACTTTTTAATATCTTCATCATGATACCTGTAGGTATTAAGACGGTTATCATACTTTGAAACTATTTAATGAAGAAAAGCAAAATATGTTAATGGTTGCAGTAATATAAATGGTTATTATCCAGTTTTAACAGCAACAGTATCACCTCATCAACACATAGTCCACCTGTAGACAGATTTGCTGAATTCTTATATTGTTTTAGTACTGATTCACCAGTGCCTTAATTCAAAGATACAGAAATGCAATACACACACATATATGATGCATCTTTGTAAATCTTTATTGCAGTGCCCACTTTATATAGTGAAACACTTGGTAAACCAAGCAGGCAATGTTTTTTTTCCTCACATATTTTGTATTTCACAAATATGACAAAAATCATAGTAGATTAGGTTGAAAGCAAATCTCCCAACCTCTTAAAGCAAGAGATCTGAACAAAGCCACAAATAATGGGGGACAAAAGCCTGAAAATAGGGACACTTTTTAAATATTGCTCTTACAAACTTAGAAACTCGACAGACTAACAGGTTTTGCAATAGCATGAATTTTCTTAAGGACACAGTCTGAAACTGAAATGTCTGTCAATTTTCTGACTTCAGTACTCAAAGATTCGTCAGAAAACCACAATTTTGAGAAACATGTGAAAAATATGAGACACAAATCTGGACATTCTCGATTCTGCGAAAATCTGGGCAGCTAAGAGGAATGGTTGAAAGCTTACTAATCACTTTCATAGAAAGAGTTAGTCAACCTCCAACGCTCTACTATTAAAAGCCTATAAATCAGAAGGGAAACAGCATTTATCTACTTACCTTTCCCAACTGCATCATGTTGCATTACGTAGCAAAAGAATCAGCTGCATAATTAGCAGTGTACAGACAGCTGCTATCTCTGGCATGACTCCTCTCAGCCATTTTTCTTTGCACAGCAGCATTCCACTCTTCCATCAGAACTGTATCAGTCAGGAATTTGTAGAAGTCACCTGACTGCGAATGGTACTACTATATTAATAAGTGATGCAATGCTTCAGCATTTTCTGTATTATGGAATACAATAGTTTCTTTACAAGACCCATAAACTGAAAATAAGAAAGAACATATTCACTAACAAAAATCATGGTCCGTCAATAAGAAAAATCATCAAACTATGCAACTTGGCACTTCATACTGAAAAGTCACTTGCATTATAATTCTTAAAAAATTTAAGTAAGGTTTTTTGGTTAGAAGAAAAATGGAATGCTCTGCCAGGCTGTACTTAATTTATACTCAAACATCATTAACCACACATCTATAAAATGTTTTCCAACACTGCCAAAACAACTCTTTGAACTGCCTGCTTGTACCCAGATATCCAACTACTTTGTTACCATTACTGTAAGATTTTACTGAAGGTACTAACACTACATCCTCTCAATATTTTGTGTATATATATCAATATATTTATATTATTTTTTTGGATATATATTTATTACTTCTTTTTTTTTTTGAGTTTTTTTTTGATTTATTTTTGGCTTTTTTATTGATACTACTTATATTAATTTTATTCTATTTATTTTATACATACTTTCGACTTGGTTGTGGTTAGTGGTGGTGGTTGCCAGCCCTTTGATTTTTTCTTTTTTTCAGTACTTTTTTTGGGATAGTGATCACTTTTGTCACTCCCCAGATGGAGTTTTATTCTTGGTTTCTTGGCTTGGCTGGGGATAGAGAGGACCTGGGGCCGGACTCTGTCCTCCAACCAGAACAGCACTAGCTAGCTTCATTCAATTCATCTGAAGAATCATTGCAGCATTTTTTGATGATTTAAACAAACATTTAAGATCTATATAAATATATAAAAATCGCGGCAAAACAAACAAAATACTAACTCTTTGGAACTAATGACTAAAGAAAGAAATTGAGAATCGTGGGGTGTCACTCCGGCGGGCTTAATGAACACCTTTTTTTTTTTGAATAGACTGCTTTTTTACAAGTACTTAAAACAGCTGTGCCTTTGTGATTTTTTGTACTTTGTACACTGCTGTGCTTTGCCAGCCGAAACCGGTCTGTCTTATGCTGTGATTATGCTTTTGTAATACAAAAATTTTATTTCTCCAGTCACTGTTTGCTGGCTCCTTCTTTTGTTTTTACTAACACTACTCCGACATGCATACTGATATCCAAATGCTGAAGTCAATATGAATAATCATGAAAAGATGGTGACGAAAATACTTCCAGCATAAGTAATGTTTATAAGTAAATACATGCCCTTCAACTCCTAATCACTACAGCAAGCTGCATCACAAAGTCAATGTACATGAAACATTTTTTATGCTTCAGAAAACTTTAATTTCCATACATAGACTACTTATGCAATACGTGCACATACATTCTTGCTGCTAATAAAATAACTATGTATTTTTATGTCTAAACCAACAAGTTTATTTAAGAAATAAAATATTTAAAAAAAATGAAAGTATTATACTACATTTGCAAACAAATTATTCTGAAAAAACAAAAGAGAAAAATCTTTAAAACAAGCTATACAACCTTCACACACACTGGGGTTGTAATACTGGAAAGCTAGTATAAATCTTAGGCCATTGTCAAAATAACACCATAGCTGTCTAAACATCAATCAGCATTAACCCCATTTTCCCATTTTGTAGATTGGGTAAGGTTATCACAACAACACTGACCATCATCTACGGCCAGTGTTCATAGTGCCATGCGGATGCTTACACCATATCTGGAAGTTAAGTTTCCTTCCTTTCATAAAGGAATTTTACAGAAGACCCAAGATGATGTCATCAAATACACAATGCATGTGCAACTGCTCTCAGCTTTCTGTATAGATTTGTGAGTTTACACACAAGCACAAAAAAAATAATGAGTACAAGTTTCTCAACAGTGATGCATATGGTAACCAGCCTGAGACCATTCCCAAAGGATTTCAAGTACATTCCATAATGTATTTACATCTACTAGGTTTGCAACACACCTGATTTCGCAGTCAATATAAAAAATTGAACAGAACACTAACAATGCCCACCAGCAATGTTTTAAATACACTGAATAAAAATGGACAGAATACAGACCTTGGAGAAATGCCACATGTGATAGACAAAACAGGAACAAACATCCTTAATCCCTTCAGTTGGTGTTCTATCTCATTTTTAGCTGCACAGCCATAGGTGAACAGATCTGTCTGCACTTATTTGTTCAGGCTACCATCTCTGTAGGGGTATAAAGCCTTGACGGAGACCAAGGCATCCCAAGTTCTGTTAGTGGCTTCAGTACCTGCTAGAGTTGACCAGTAAGAAGAATGATGATGAAACATTACCTGCTGTCCTGTTCTGGGGGCAGGTTATGGGGCCAGCTCACAAGTCCCTGTGAAGAGAAGGCATTGGAGTAGGAAGTAGGCAGACCAAAACAGGGACACGAGGAAGTTTTCTCTAATGATACGACTCTGTCTACCTAGGTGAACATCAACGGGAGGCAAGGCTTAAACAAGCTTAAACTTGACTTCTCCGCTCTTCTTCCTGGTCATGGTGGAAATCATAGCTCAAACAGCTGTAGAATTTTTATATAAATGAACAGGACCAATTTGGCAAAGGGATGACCCTAGTGTATTGGGCCTAGGGACCAAAGAAGTATTAAATGTCTTTAAAATTCGAATACAATGGTGACTGGAAAGCCTATGATAGTAGTGCTACCCTCTTTTACAGAAAAAGTGCATTCCTTAGATAGTATCTGGCTTTAATAAAACCATATTTGTGAGCAAGCCTTGAGAGAATTTTCAGGACAGGGAAGAAAGTAAAGCCCTTTTGTAACATTTCCTATTAAAGACATCAGACTAATAAGCATGGAATTAGATACTGTCTTATCACCAGCTTTATATACTGCAATTACTGAAGGAGATTTCCATATTGCAATTGAAATTCAGTTAATGTTAAATGGAAAAAGTGCAACAGAACAAGATTTTTTTTTTTTAAAGGATCCCAGGAATTCCATTTGGATTCAAACTTATTAGATTTGATCCTATAAAATGCAGATAAACCCTTATTAGATTGAACCTTCAACAATGTTAAAGGTAAAGTAGATTATTGAGATTGGACAAAAGTATTATAGTCTCTTGACTGAGGTTTTAAAATTGTAAGTAAAACTCTAATCAAAAATGTATTATCAACAAAACAGACATCCACCATAAAGTAACTATTTATTTCCATTTGTTTACTGGGGAGTCCGACTGGGTGTAATATGGCCCATTTTCAGCGGAGGTCCAGGGAGAAAAGCTCCAGAATTACAATGTCGTTATATTACAATAATCATGTTTGATTACATAACGTATACAGTACAGAATACATGAAGGATACATGTGCAGAAATTCATATGAAGTAACAAAGAAATCTTAAAAAAAAAAACACTAAGCCTAGAAGCTCTAAATATTTGATTCCTGACCACATTCTGAAAAATGTGAGAGGGGGGTGCATGCAGTCTCTAACCAATATATAGATTATATAGGAAATCTCGTCATGTTAATCATTTATTAGCTAGAGACTGCATGCACCCCCCCCCACACACACACACAATTTTCAGAATGTTGTCAAGAATCAAATGTTTAGAGCGTCTAGGCTTAGTGTTAGGGACAGTGATTTTGGCAATGGTTCTGTAGTTTCCAGGATCCGTTAATGGTCTAACTTTATGAAGAGGGATGACAGTTGCAGTCCTCCATTCTCATTGTATGAAGATTGTTTTGAGACAGTCATTAAATAGCAACTCTGGTGGCCCTGATAGGTCATATTTTATACTATTCAGGAAGCATCCCAGTATAATTACTGTGGCCCATTGAGGCTGTGTTCCTAGCCTTAGGGAGTGAAGCCAGGACATGCTTTCTATAGTTGGAGGGTTAAGTTTGAAGGTATTTCTTTGAGGGTTGCTGGGGAGAGCCATGTGGAAGGCAGGAGATATCTGTAATGAAAACTGCTAACCAGGTTTAGTGCAGGAGCAAATCCAAGTGTTAACATGTTCGTTTAGTAACAGCTTGAATTTAGAAGGCAAAGAAAAATTACCACCAACTTCCCAAAGCAGCAGAGACCAACAAAAATAAAAGCAAATAGTCCAAGAACACTGATGGACCCAAGGAAGGCATGGTTCTCCAGGTTAGAAACTTAATTTATTGTAGGTCATTAGCACTTTCGCAGCTACTACTGCTTCATCAGATAAACACATTAAACCAAAGCTGGTTTTTAAAACAAGAGAAGTGAAACAGTATTACATCACATGACCGCAGAATTTAAAGAAACAAAGCTAAAATATATGCTATTTAAACAGCACATAAAAACATGTACATATAAATGCAAGAGTTGAATGAGTTTATACCCATTAAACCCAAACTGAATTCAAGACCACAAGCCAGATGAGAGTATTTGCCTTTCCATCTGCAATTATATACGTTTGAAGGGGGAGCTTACTAGATTGATAGAGCTCCTCACACAACCAGGAGAACAAAGTAAAAGCATTTATTCGAAAAAGAAGCATCATTCGTCACCACTTAATGACGTCATTCAAAGCGAGATGAGAGGCAAACAGCCGGAAGGAGATAATGGCGAAGGAGAGGCGAATGCTAAAGAAAACTAAAACGGGAGCTTTACTAGGAGCCTACAACAGCATGAAGGCTCAGTGATTTGTGACAAAAAGGTATTCGAAGCCAGGAGAATGGGGGCGAGACCAAAAGAAATTCTCCTTAAGGGCAGATATGACGAGAATTCGTTTTGTGAAATTAGTCAGGCTCATAGAAAGGAGCAGAGTGTGTGCAACAACAATGGACATATTCACACACCTCAAAAACATGTGAGTAACTCTGAAAGAACTGTTCCACAAAACAATACTTTGGACATGGAAAGGGATTTGATTATTTATTAACTAAACAGTATGTTTTTTCAGATAAGGTCGTTTTAGATAAAGCACAAAATGAAATTTATGGTAAAAGTGACAAACTTGAAGGTAGTGTTAAAGACATGATTTTTAGTTTTGAGACAAAAATGTTTTTAATTAAGAAACTGCAATTAGAAAATGGATATTTATCAGAATGTGTCATGAAAAAAGTTGCACCTAGTGAACTAAGGATGTACAAGTTCCCCTTTGGTTTAGAATATGATGACAACTTAATTGCTGAATTTGTAGAGATGTTTAATAGATATAGGATTGAAATGATGGAAAAGATCATAAAAAACAACAACAAGAAGTTGAGTATGCTTATAGGGCAAGCAGAAATATTAGACAGAAGAATTAAGAATGATCTTTTATTTTTTAGAATATGAAGGTTTATACTATAGGAAAATGGGCAATATTGATTTTAAGTGTTATAAATTATTTGAAACAAAATGCAAGAAAATGCAAAGAGACTTGAATGAGTACAAGGAAAATAGGGCATATTTATTAAAAAAAGACAAAAAAGGAAATGGAAATAGAGACTTAATGGGTAAGAATAGAAATGGACATAAAGGGGAACAAACCTATGGGATAAAGGGAAAAACCTACAATAATGAACATTACAATAGAGAAAATTATGAACCTCAATCTTTTCAATATCAACAAGAATGGGATGTGGGATTGGAAGAAGAAAGAGACCATTGGGAAAGTGGATGGAACAAAAGGAACAGGAACAAAAGGCAGAGATGGTAGAAAATATTGTTCAGGATGGAATAACATACACAATGCAAGGATATCATGTATACAATTATGCAGGGATAGAATTAAGTAAAGAACATTTTCATCTTTGTATGAAAGGTTTAAAATTTGCACCTGCAAAACGATTTGATTATACTGAAACAATTATAGAGCTAAAAATGTTTTTAAGAAAATTAAATTTAGCCTATTTGTTTCAAGACCAAAAAAAGAACCGAAGGGAGATTAAGCAGTATAGAACCTAGGAACAAAAGTGTGTATAACCCACAGTTAGATCCAACATTAAATATATTAGAAAGAGCTATAATGGAAGACATTTACAGGATGAAAAGTAAATAACATGTACCTATGAATAAAAATCTGAGTCAGAAAGAAAATGAAGTTTTAAAATCACTAAAAGAGGACAAGACTATTAGAGTGATGCGGCCAGATAAAAGGGGGAGGAATTTTTTTTACGATACCTTAGAATACTCCCAAAAAATATTTGAGATGCTCAATGATTCAAACACATACCAACCATCCTCAGTGAATTAAATAAATATTAGCCACAGAAGGATAGATTTTTATTTAGAAGAGTATTTGATAGAACAAAAAATAACAGAAGAACTATATAATTATTTAAAAGTAAGGAAACCAAAAGTGGCCACTACATTTGGTACACCAAAGACACAAAGGGCTGGAAATTTTAACTTTTAGACCCATTGTGGATGGACTTGGGTCGAAAACATACCCCTTTGGTGACATAATAGATGGTTGAAACAGCAGGTAGTGAATGCAGAGCACATTCTTAGAGATTCATGGGACTTTCTAGGAAGGATACGGAAAGAACTTTGGGATCAATAAACTATTTTCTTAACTATAGATGTAGTAGATTTGTTTACATCTATGCCAAAAAAGAAGGTTTAGATTGGTTCCTAGAGAGTCTACACAGGAACACCACTTTAGGACATGATAAAAGAAGAGCTTATTTTGGAATTCATGGAAATAGTCTTGAACCACAATTATATAATTTTTGATGGAGAATATTACAGGCAGCACAAGGGGGTGGCTATGGGGGCTTCATGTGCTCCTATTTTCGCTAACCTTGCGCTGTTAGATTGGGAGCAAAGTAAAGTTTTTCAAAGTGACTTCTTTCGGTATATGAATCTATATGTTAGGTTCCTGGATGATATTTTTATTTTGTGGAAAGGTTCAGAAAATAGAATTAAAGAATCGGTTCAATATCTAAATGAAAGTACTGGATTTTTGAAATTTACATACGAATATAATAAGAATGAGATAAATTACTTAGACACATTGAGAAAGACAATTGTTTTAAATCTAAGGTATATAGGAAACCATCCTTTAGTAATTCCTACCTACAATATTCAAGTGACCACCCAGTAAGACAAAAAAATTGTATTATTAAAGGACAACTAATAAGAATAGCAAGAAAGACTTCCAAGGAAGAGGACACAGAGGATGAATTATTGATAGTAGCAAAATTATTTCAAGAGAGAGGGTACCCAACAAAAATTATAGATGAATATGTTGGATATGTAAGAAGTGAATGGGGGAAAAAATATAAGCCCCTCTTAGGGAATTCAAGTGCTATAGAAGAAAGTAAAAACAAAATAGAGGAAGAAAATAATGGATTTGAAAAAGCTATGGTTATCCCATATGGGAGTAAAGCATTTGAGGTGGAAAAAATAGTTAATAAAAATTGGGCTATTCATAGAAATAACCCGAAGTTATGGGCTATAGGGGGTTCAAAACCAAGTTTTGTGTACAAGATAGATCCTAATTTAAAAAAGACCTTTGAAATGGTCACACTGAATAGGGGTCAGTACAGTACTACAAAATGTGGAAATTGTTCTCAATGTAAGTACATTTGTACAGAAGAGAACATTACCATTAACAACTCATTAAGAACTATAGTTAGATTTTTGAAGGGAAACTGTCACACCACAGGAGTAGTTTATTTGGCTATGTGTAAATCCTGTCCCAGCTTTTATGGAGGTAAAGCTGAAAGACGATTGAGGGACAGGATATATGAACACATACCAAATATCTGCTAAGAATGTTAACAATGCCCTATATAGGCATTCCACAATCTGCCTGAATTGTAAAGAGTTTAGTTTCTGCATTTTAGAAAAAGTGTCACAAAACCCTAGGGGTGGGGATTACAGAAGCCATATAGAAGAAAGAGAAACAAGATGGCAAATTAAGTTACAAGCAAGCCAAACCCCAGGGTTAAATGAAATATCAATTAAGCCTATATTGTGTAAAAAATGGAGTTCATGAAATAAAATTTTTAATGGAAGTAGTTTAATGGGTAGAAATTGGAATGGAAGATAGTATGTCAATAAAAGGTGTTTTTAGGGAATTGTCATGTATTTCAATAAAATGTTTTAAGATTTTTATAATAGGTTTTAAACTGAAGTATGGTGCACTTTAAATACATTTTTTTATCAGTGTTTAATGGGATAATTAGTGATGTCATCATTGTTATAGAGTATATAAAGGGGGAAAATGATAATAGACACAGATTCTGATGAAATCCCTGGGCATAGGGAAGAAAGCGCTCAATCTTTTAACTTGTGTGGAATTGTTTCAATAAAGAAGTTTGTGAGGGAATCCAAGCCATGGCAGTGTATTCTTTGGTGTAAATTATATATGTTTGTTTTCTTGTTAGGTAAATCAGCATTTTTACCTGCTTATAGGAAGTTTTATGAAAAAATTTGATATAGTTTAGGTCACTCCAGTGTGGTTTATTTTGGAGTTTATTTTGAGCTTACTTTAGTAGGTACAGCAGCCTCTCTGCAGCCATTGACAGGCTGTACAGAGCTTCTCTGAACAAATCTGCATAGGCTGCTGTGTTTTCTGGGTTGGGGGGCACTGAATTTTGAAAATCTCTCACTTAATAAAGGGTAGCTTGCCTTGGAATAGTTCTTAACTATTGGTGGATTTACTGAGGTTACTAAATTGATTTTGATTTATAAGGAGACCTGTTTATCGTCGGAACTTACCAGTGGGGACATGACATTGTAGGGGAGGTGGGTGCAGTGTTCTCCCATATTTGGGAGTATGAAGTCCAGTGTGTTGGAACTTTTAGTGGGTGTATGCACTAACTGATATTAAATCAGCAAATGCTTAAAATAGCGAACGCTGACTTATCAACCCTTTAAAAGCGAAAGCTAACGATTTTGAAGACACAGAACAACAATTTTTTTCCCAGGGAAAAGAAAATCGCTGTTCCACAAAAAAAACAAAACAGAGTCTCCCCGATGTGGGGGCCTGTGCCCCCCACAACCCCTTATTAAATATACCAACTCTGAAATCGCACCACAGTGGAGGAAATGGCAAAGTTCCGAAAACGGCCCTGCGATTTTTTGCATTATCCTGTTTAACCAATCTAGAGTTATGGTTGTTATTGGTATATATCAAGACACCTCCACTTCTGATCCCTGTCTGTGCAGCTACTGATCTAAAAGTGTGGAAGGCACTGAACCCATGCACTGCTGGGGGTACTCTACCACTTCAATCCATGTCTCAGGAACTGCACAGATGTCTATATTCTCCAGGGTGAGGAGGGCCTGGAAGGGATATATTTTTTGTTTAGGCTCTTGGCATTGAACAATAACACCTTAAGGTTCAGTTGAATTTATTTCACTGTATCAATAGGTTTGTCAATTTGGTATTGTCTGAAAATGGCACTGTGGAGGAGGATAACATTTAGCCAGTATATGAAAACCTAGAGGGAATAGGTTGCAGGCCATCCTTGGCAAATTAACAGTTTGTAAGCCATGTTTTCCCATGCTAACAAATATTGAATCTCCTTAGAATGACACCAAGATCTTAGCCAATTGTTAAAATGAATCATATTTTGTTCATATTGTGGCATCATCCTTGGTGAAGGTGATATATGCTGCTCAATACTAGGCTTATACCAGCCTGAGACATGATACAGAGATCTATAAATGTCAGTCTTCATGCAGTCTAGGGAGGTACATTTTTGGTCATTTACACCTACATGGAGTACGATGGTTCTTCGATCAAAATTTAATTCTGTAATGCCCAGTCCTAAATGAAACTGGTAAACTGGGGAGAAAAGTTGGAGTTATACTTGATTAAATAATGGCAATAATAGTATTATAGACTTCTTTACTTCAAAAAAATGGACACCAATTCACATCTGTTTCTTTCAACTTTTCAAGGGAATGCTGCTAATATTTTACACAATGTCCTTGACTGTCTTATTTTTCAATTTGTCCTGGATTCTTGGAGCAGGTTTGAAATGTTGTAGCAGCAGTTTACAAACCTTTGGCAGGAAGATAATGTTATCCTGTGGCTATGTTTGCCCATGCCATTTCTGGGTGTCTTCTGATGGTTCCTTGACAGGTGGGGTGAGGACAGGTGGAGGAGGGGTAGGAATTAAGAGGGCGAATTCAGTGCATAGGTTCATAGTTAGGTACTACACTATCGGCTCTAGGGCCTGTACAAGCCTAGCCATAAAGATTCCCATGGCTTATGCCACCCAAAAATTATTTTCCTGTGTCCCTGTCGAGCAGAGCTACAGAAGTGACCCCCGGGGTGAATTTCCTATTTCCCATCCAATCAAGATTTTTCTCAAAGTGTGCTAATGAGGTGTTCTGCTTGACAAGAGGGCAAGTAAAAGTATGGGAAGTCTCTGGGACAGGAATCTATCTCTCCAGCATGTTTTGTTTATTGTGGTGACAAGGTTTAGGTCCCCAGAATGTGTGGCTCTGAGGGACTGGGATTTCTGTAAGTGTAGCATGTCCAACAGCTCTGGGTTTGACATGGCTTTGTAGGCTAGGCAGAAATTGCCTCTGAGTAGGCGATATGCGACCAAGTAGAGCTGGAGTTTTTTTGAGACTGTCTGCATAGGGCATCTGTTTGAGGCCAGTGATCCTCTTCATGAGGTATTTCTGTGGACTTTCTGGTTGTTTTAACTATCTTGTGAGGTACATACCAAATGGGGCGTTGTAGTCTATATGATGTCTAATGAAGGATGAGTAGAGAGAAACAATGACCTCCTTTTTTTCTGGATGAGAAAGCTTTTGTGATGAGGTGTGCCACGTAGAAGGATTTCCTGACTACTGTGATGATGTGATTATCAAAGGAGAGACTACTGTCCACCTGTGTCTCTAGGTTTCATCACAATTTCGGTGTTGAGTGGGCTACCGCTCATGTGGTAGTTCATGAGCACAGGGTTTTTCCCAAAGGGGATAACTATGCATTTTTTGGCATTGAGCTTGAGGCCATGGCTTTGACACTAGGCATCTGTCTCAGTGAGGCCCTTTTGTAGAATGTCCACATTATTTGGCCATTCGATAATGGCTCCCAGTTTGCAGTTAGCCATAGACCCTCAGTGTTGGCCTGAACTTCAGAGAAGTAGATGCCAAATAGGAGTGGACCCAGGACTAAACCCTATGGTACTCGACTTGTCACTGGTCTGGATTCAGATTTGGAGTTGGCTACTTTCACAGTGTGGGTTCTGTCAGTGAGCCAGTTGGCAACCCATTGTGTGACATAGGGATTTATGCATGGTTTATGCATGGTTGAGTGAGTTTATCTATGATTCCAGAGTGGGGGATGGTGTTGAATGCCTTGGCGAGGTCTAGATAGGCTGTGTGAACCACTTTACCCTCGTCCACAGCTCTGGTAACTACTTTAAAGAAATCTATCAGGTTTAGGAGACATGATCTGCCTTTCACGAACCCAAACTGGGTGGGGTCCAGAGTTTGAAAGTTACCTGTGTCTGCTTATAAGTTCCATGATAATACATTCCATGGCTTTGAGGATCAGGCTAATGGGGTGGTAGTTCCTGGGGTCTGTGGTGGCTCCCCCTTTGTGGAGTAGGGTAACTGTAGCTGTGCACCATTCAGTAGGCACAAAGCCTGAAGTGAGGCTATGATTGAACATGGTACTTAGGTGGGGTGCCAGTTTGTTTTGTAGTTCGTGCAGAACACAGCCCGGGATGTTGTCTGGTCCCCATGGATGCTGTATTCTTGACTTTGGGGAGTGCGGTTTTTACCTGTGCGACCGTGATTACTGGGACTTTGTATTCTTCCGGCATTGAGATGGGCCCTTTAGGGGCAAGAGGGGGGTGAAGTTAGCACTGAGCCTATCTACCAGGATGTTGGCAATGACAGTTGGTTCTATATATTTAGTGCCACTGTGCTGTAACTCAGAGCAGATCTGAGTGTTGCCATTGAGATTCTTGACAAAACTATAGAATGCCTTGTAGTTGTCTTTAGAATCTGTGGTGATTTTGTTTTCGTAACTAGCTTTGGAAGAGCTTATGAGGGATCCCAACTTGCTACTGAGGCTGACAAGGGAATTTTTCCAATCTTGGGATATTACTCTTTTTTGCAACAGATTCTTCCATTTGTTGTAGAGTTTGTTTATGGCAGGGGACCACCAGATTTGCTTCCTTTTTTGGGAGGAGTGCGTCTTGGTTCTATTTGTCATGGCACAATCCATGCACTCATATGTGTTCATACAGTGAATTGGTGTAAGATTTAGTTTATGGTCTGATCTGACCAATGAGGAGCTGACCTCTGATGTGGGACTTCGGTTGCCCATGTTGGTAATGACCACGTCTAGGATACTGGTGCTCCTGGTGGTGGTATGGATAAGTTGATCCAAGGCACTGGAATTTATGAATTCTAAGAATCGTTGAGCAAATGTGTTGGTACTTGAGTAGTTTTCCCAGTTAATGGCAGGGTAGTTGAAGTCACCCAGTATTAGGTTGTACCTTAATACTTTCCAGTGGGTTAAGAAAAGTGGAGTGGGAATCATGGGGCATGGTGAGGGATCTGTAGCAAGCTACAACCTGGATTGCAGTCTTACCTAGTGTTAGCTGCACCTGGAGAATCTCAGATCCATTATGTTGGGCAACTAGCCTGGAGGTGTAGATATCCTTGGTGAATATGGATACACCTCCACCTTTAGTGTTTTGGTACAGGTTAGATGGCCGAAAGGTGTGGTATGAATTGTAGCCTGGTATTGCAGGGATGCTCACTGGAGCCTTGAACCAGATTTCTGTCACTGCACAGATATTGATGTTATCCATTTTGAGGAGTGCCTCAAGTGACTGCATTTTGAGGTTTAAACTTCTAGCATTTAGTAGCATTACCCTCAGATTTTGCTTACTTGTACCTGTTAAGGTGGAATTTTGTCATTTAAACCATGCCTATAAAGGCACTATAGGGGTGGCAAGAGCCTTAGCCAGTATCCAGAATTCCAGGGGCGACAGGTGCAGGCCATCTCTGGCAATGCATCGTGGTCTGTCAATCATGTCATCCCAAGCAGACAGATACTGGATCCCCGTAGAATGACACCAGAAACTTAGCTAATTGTTGAAGTCAATGATTTTGTCCTTGTACTGTGGTATCATTCTGGGCGATGACAGGATGCTACTCACAGGTAGGGGCATACCTGCCTGGACTACAAGATCAGACAGCTCCCTCCAGGTCTCTTTTCATGTAGTCCAGCGAGGTTGGTCTCTGGTCATTCACTCCAACATGGGCAATGACAGAGTCATATTTGTACTTGTTGTGGAGTAACCAGAATGTGTGCATTATGTGGCAGATCCTGGCACACGACAGACAGCTGACTATAATTTTCTCCTTGTTTAGCCTGGTGAGTGGGACATCAGTGTGCCTGACTATGGAGTCACCTATGACTAGTGTGTTGGGTGTGTTGTTTTGCTTAGGGGCTGTGGCACACTGGTTTTGTGAGCTATGCATCGCTTGGGTTGTGTTGGGGGTTGTTTACGTTTCAGCTTCAGAGGTCTCTGTTGCTTGGGAAGATTTTTATTAAGAGCCTGCGCAAATAGAGGTGTGTGTTTTGTGTTACTATGTGTGGGTTTTGGTGGTGTAGGTTTAAGACTATGTGTTGTGCATAGTGTGGTGCAGGTGTTTACCTTCTCCTCTTGACTGACTAGTCCAGTCTTGGCTGGAGAGAGCTTGGCTATGTAAGTGCATCTCTCCCAGGTTGTAGTGTTGGGTAGTAGGAGGAGAGGGTTGTCTGTGCACATGAGGTAATTGCTACATTGCCCCAAGATGCCCAGATTCACCAGGTGGACAGGAGAAAACACTGGGAGCTGACCCTTAGTCATGCCTGGATAGGTGCTTGTTTGTTTAAATACTATAACTGTTTCCCTCTTTACTAAGTAAGGAAAGTTGAGTGCTGTAGCAATTTATAGCATATCTAGTGCTTACAATGGGTTTTGAGTAAGTGCTGAGCTCAAAGAATTAAGTTGAAGTTCTAAAACTGGCTAGTTCTAAGGGAAAATTTGAAGAGCAGACTTCCGGGCACCAGTAATAGTTAAGAAGGTCAAAGGCTTGGATATTAAAGGCGAGAAAAGTATTTTTCTTGGATGTACTAATGCAAGTTTCATTTACAGGATGGCAAATAACTCAAGAACTGATGCACTATAGCCTTAGAGGTGGAGGCATGCTTTTCAAAATGTGCCTAGCCAGTCATAAGCACCTGACAAAGGTGAAATGAAAAGCAGGTAAGAGGCAGAGAAGGCAGAAGTTGCCAAATGAAGGGATGTTTTGGAAAGTTTACAGAACAGAGAGAAAGGTACTCATAAGACTTAAGCAGGTGGAAATGAAGGAAATTCCATCCCACTGCAGATAATCCTCCTTACATTTTGTTTGCAGATGGAGGTGGGCATAGTCAGTTAGCAAATGAGTATCTGATGGCATTATTGTAGAATTTGGATGAGAAAGATAGGTTACAGTCACAGGAGTTGTTAAGGGGGGATAAATTGAGCTATGGCAGATAGTTACAGAAAGGCAGGCTTAGAATGTGTAGATGTGGGTGATGGTAGGACTTGTAGGGGAAATGATGGGTGGTTATAGCTGTCTTTTGGCCATCGTTTCTACGAAGCAGGTGAGGTTCCATCTAAGAGTTAACAGTTGTGTGGTTCAAGGAGTATGCAAGTATTTCTGGTGGAAGGGCAAAGCATGTTTGTCACTCTGCATATTCCCATTTGGTCAAGTTAGATTTGGCAGGGGGATAGACAGATGACTTGGACTTATTAGATGCATAGAGGCCACAGAGGCAGATGTCCCTGTGTGAAAGGATTTAATAGCAGCTTTGGTTGCTTTAAGTGACAGACACTTAGGCTTAGAACAAGAATATGGAATAATTATGTACTTGGCTTTGTGTATTTTATAGCAATTATCTTTGAGAAGACATATACATATGGGTGTAGGGCACTGGATTAAACAATAAGCTATGATGACATCCAAACAACTGACAATGTCAAAACAACACTGATACATGCTATTACCCCAGAGTGGAATAAACCAAACAATTGCTTTTGAAGGTGGGCAAGTCCTCATGAACCCCACACACCCCCTAATTATATATACTAATGCCAAATCTGCACAATCCCCAGGGAAAGGGAATATTTGATTGTTAATCTTGGACACCTGTCAACCAATTCTTTGGGTCGGCCAAATGGTGTTGATGTCAATGTACATGCTCATTCAGTTTAGTACCACACAGTCATACAGTTTTTGTGATTAACTTAAACAAGTTTATTATCAGATCACCTGTAACCTCTAAGACAAGATACACTTGTCCTGTTCTTGTCTATTCTTAGTACCAGGTTAACTAATCTTTTTATCACAGAATTGCCTCAAATCCACATATCAACATCTGTTTGAAGCATTTTAGCCAAGTAGTGAGCATGTATCATATTTGTATGGCTGTACTAGACCTGCACCAGTACCAGATCCTTTTCATTTGGCTGTTGGCCAGACCTACATGTCCAAAGTGACATACAACAATTTTCTTGTATTAACTGCAGATAGTCTACAGGTGGCAGTACTACCTTTCTGTACCAGTCTTTTTCCCCCTAATATCTTTATTTGGATTTCCATGAAGAAATATCAAACACTTCAACATGTGACAATCACAAGTACATAGAGAATGTTTTGTTTATAACAAATTGAAGAATTAACAGAAAAAAGAAAAATAACAAAAGCTACAGTGAATGACAAGTACATAGAGAATGTTTTGTTTATAACAAATTGAAGAATTAACAGAAAAAAGAAAAATAACAAAAGCTACCGTGAGTGACACGTGCCATAAAGCGAGTTCAATTAATACAATGACAATAGTACATAACAGTATGATCTCAGAGATAAAAGAACAAAAGAAAAAACAAGACTTGAGTAATAAATCTTCTCTTTGTTAACACAGCTTAACATGTAGATGTGTCTAGTTGAATTATTGGAGTATGTTGTCAAAAAGTGTTTTCCACAACTGTAGAGCATTTGCTTTGGTTGCTATCAATTTATGAGCCATTGTGTATTTAGTCACCATATGTTTAAAGCCATCCTGTGATACATTTGATCTGTCAAGCCAATTGTGTGAGATATATAGCTTCATCGATGAAAAAATGGTAATTGAAGTATGTGTTTTTTCTTTAGATAGTCCAATGGGAAAATGTGTAAAGTACGTTCCCAAGACACAGTAGTCTTTTAATACCCCATTTTTTCAAGTCTGGCCCTTAATGAGCACCATAACTTATATGAACATTTATAGCTCCAAAATATATGCAAAATGTCAGCTCTTTGGTTTGGACAGAATAGGCAGTTTGGAGAAGATGTGGAATAATATTTATTGAGCTTGATATGAGTTAAATAGACAGTATTAACTATTATTTATTGTGTATTAGTTTTAAAGAATGTCCCATTATTTGAGATTTCTGGTTACATTGAATTGCAGGTTGCATTTTGGACCAACAGTCTGAGTACAGGATATTATGCTGATATTTAATAGCTGTGATTAATGTATATGTAGTTGTTAACATTTTCTTTCTAAGTATAAACATATTCAATAACTCCCTACAGAGATTTACATTAATATGGTCTATTTTTGGGTCTTCTAATAGGGTTGATGTCATTTCTTTAATCTTAGTATAACTACATAGCTTTTATGAAGGTTTAATGCAATTTCTGAAATGATTAGTAGAATTTTTTTATAGTAAATATCTAATCTTCATTTCTCTGATTAAGGGGTAATTGCTCAGGTTTAACAGAGTTATTTCATTTAAAATTTGGACTGGGGTGAGTAAATGGAAAATGTTTAAATGACTTGTTAGATTTAGTGATTCAGTTACTGGATTATATCATATTTTTACCCAGGTAGTACTCCACTTTGTTTAGTTGGACAATAATCAAAGACTGCTATAATTCTACTAGCATTTATTATGTTGCAATATAGTTTAAAATCCGGGAGACCTAAGCCACCAATCTTTTTGGGACAAATCAGTTTTTGATAGCAAATATGGATTGATTTAGGTTCCTAAAAGATTTTAGAAAGATTTACATTTAAAGTTTTGGAAAAAAATGCAGGTATCATTACGTAAGTTGCATTAAATTGCAACAGTAATCTAGGTAGTATATACATTTTAATAATAGCCACCTTTGACAACAGAGGGAATTGTAATTTGTTCCATCTGAGGATATTCTGTTCAATCATTGTCCAAAGTTTCATTAAGTTAATATGGCAAAACTTTTTTGGGTCATGACAAAAAATACCCAAATATCACAAAGTGTCATTTAACTTAATTCCAGACTATGGAATGTAAGTTATAGTTAGGGTTTAAAGGAAAAATAGATCATTTATTCATAGTTTTTTTGTAATTAGATTTTTTTGAAAAATGTTACACAACACAATTTTTGGTAGATCAGTATTAGGTAAAGGTTTAAGTCAAATGGATAACCTTCTCTTGGTCCATTAATTTTTATTAGAGAAGAGGCAGTTTTGTTAATATGGAAACTCATCTGTGCGTTTGCATAAATAATTTTAATTGAGCCAATAAAAGTTTGTGGTAAACCAAAGTGCAGCATTATTGAAAAAAGAATCTAAATTAAGGCTATCAAAAACTTTGGAAGCATCAAGAACAAGTGTGAACATAATATTTTTCAAATAAATACAAAAATCAGGATGTCCAATGTTAACATATGTTCACAGGTTTGCCTACCATGATGAAAAACTAATTGGCTAGATGAAATTATACTTGGTAGTAATGGTTTCAATCTGTTTACCACTAATGAGGCAAATGTCGAAGTTAAGGGAAATTGCTCTACAGTTTGATGGGTCTTATTTTAAGTATTTTCTTTGGAATAAAGATAGTTTTAGAATTACTTAAATACAGGTCTGTTATACCATATTTTTTAATGTAATTGAATAGACAATAGGATTTTTGAAACTTTTTGACAAAGTTTTATAAAAAGCTACTGTATATCCATCAGGTTCAGGGGCTTTGCCTGCCTTAAGATAATTTATTATGTATAGCATTTCTTGTAAAGTGAAAGGAGCTGTAAGAAGGTCCTGTTGACTTTGGTTAAGTTTGGGAAAAACTATCTGGTTTATAAACTGGTCTTTCTCTTGAGAAGTACACAAGTTTTGCTTTCTATGTTTGAGAAGAGATTTGTTCAAAAATCTGCATAATCTTGGTATGTGAATTGCAAGTCTTATTTTGATTATGATTTTGATTAATGTAGAAGCTTTGTTAATATTAATCATTCTTTCTAGTATTTCTGATGGAACATTTGTCCATTCAGAATAACTAGCACCCATGTTCATTTTGTTGAATGATACTTGTTTTGTATAAATTAAAGTTCTTTCTGAAGTGCATTTTTTTCCTATAGTACAGCTATGATTTCTCTGAAGTTCCTCTTCAGGATTGCTAATTTTTCCCTTCACTGTTACTTCCTTTAAGCTATAGATTTTTTTTTTATAATAAGTTGCTTTACTGATAAGTATGCCTCTAATTTAGGCCTTAGCAGTAGCCCATTGTATATCAAAAGCAGTATGAAAACCTATGAGGGATGGTTGAAGTTTGAGTGCCTCATTAATTGCTGTAACAATATCTTTATGGAGTAGTGAAGGGTTAACAGTCCAGTTATAACCTTTCTCAATGGTACTTGCTGTGACAAACCAAAATGCTGCCAGCCCAGTTAGCTTGAATGTGGTAAATAATTATATGTCACTTGAAAATATTAATATGGTTTATATAGAAATGTGACACTGCTAGCCCAACTATCTGGAACTTTGTAAATAATCATATGTCATTTGTGAATATTAATATGATCCATAGGCTTGTCTTACAAATGTAAGCTAACTGTATGTTATGTGGATATTAAACTACTGGTGCAGAAGTGTGTTGAACTGTATGTTATGTACTAAGCGTCAACAATGTAGCCACAGTGTACCCTACTAGAAAAGAACAGAAATGTATATAAACTATATTAATAGCAGAAGTTGGAACATACAGAGTTAACTTACAAAACTTCAGGAAAATAAAAGTGTTTTACAATATGCTATAAAACAGTTTCAGTGCAGCAAGCAGAAACAATGTCTAAAGCTGGAGGATTTCCTATTGTCCAGAAACAGAAATAATTACTAGGTTTCAAATGTAAAAGTGTTAATTGTTTTACGACTCCCAGTTCTAGACAAACCTCTGAAATATATGAACTTCTCACATAGAGATGTTAAAAATTGTTAGTTTCTGTCAGCCTGGGAACTGAAGGTAGGTGACAAATAGTGATGTCATCTTGGCTAACCCAGCAGTAATGTGCATTATTAATTTACGAACTATCTCAGAGAGTGAGTCTGTACATTTTGTATCTTGTCTTAGATCTGAAAACATCCATTCAGCACTTCTCAATCTGTATTTGCCTCACTCTAAGATTTAGGTATAGTATTTCTTTTAGAGATAGGAATATAGTAAAGATTAGTTTAGATGTTTTCTGTATTTATTTGAGACTGTTCTGCAATGTTATTTTAAAATATTTCCTGTGATTATGAACTTTGCAGTCAACTATGTTGAATTATTGAGTATTGTTTTGTTCTTTTATTTATTATTAAATATATTTCAACTTTTTAATTGTGACTGGTTTGTTTAGAGATATTTACGCTCTTAAAGTACTTGCATGTGTATTTGGTGACACTGTACAGGCCACTCTTAAATAGCCTTGCAAGCCTTGGTCACACTTACCATTTGGATAATAGTAACATCACACAGTAGGGATTGGTCACCCATTGGTAAGGGCCTTATAGTAGCTGATAGGTAAGGGTGGTTGGTGGCAGTGATAGCGACCTTATAATCTTGGCAGAAGGGGGCATAGCTAGCAAACCTGTGCCAGCCTTCCTCAGGAGTGTTTGTGTTTGTATAGCAATCAAATCTCAAAGTGTTCTTGTGTCAGCTACTTAGGCAGGGACACAAAGCACTGGTTGGACAGAGGGTGCTGGAAGTTTTGGCTTGACTATTCAGCTGCGATCTTAACCCTATAGCTGTGCCAGTGGGAGTCTTATTGGGGATCTGGAGAAAGGGGGAGAAACCAGCCCTAGAATGACTGATCTCTGTGTGCTCAAAGGAAATTGTACTTTACTGGGTGTGTACTTGTCATCCTCCCAATGTGCCCGTCCCTCACTCGTGCTAGTGGTGAGGATTGAGGATCCTTGATTACTAGGCCAGGACAAGGGCATCACACTTGCACTGAACCAATTAATGGTAAGTTTAATTCTAGAACGGTACAAAAAAAGTGGTTAGATGTAGAAGTTAATGTTAGATATCAAAAGTATTTCTGAGATTAAGTCATCGTCCAACCTCAACCATGTTTTATAGTAATGCAAGTAGAAAGTAAATTTCTCCGATACTTCTCTTGTGAAGGTCGAAGGGGTCAAATAAATTAAAATCTATTTTTAAGTCACAAATTGCTTATGAAGAATGTGTATTATATGATTTACTTCTAATAGTCCTGTCAGGCGTAGAATCACCAATTGCATTCCAATCTCCCCCTAAAATAATAGTAGTTAAAAAGTTAGCTTAGAATTGTATAAATTGGCATTATAAACTCATGTTGTTTAGTACAGGGTGCATATAGGTTCAGTAATGGTACAGGTTTATCAAAGGACATGAGTTCTTTAAGACAACATAATACCATCTCTCTTCCTCATGCGAGTTATACGGTAATATATTATTCTTTAAAGATTTTTTGAGAATAATTGCAACCCCAGTGCTGTTTGATTTAGTGCCCAATTCAACTATAGTCACCTTCCACTTTTTACCCAGCTCGAGTCCACTGACCCAACATCATGCGAGTCTTGAACAAAAATTTCAACCTTTGATTTAAATGCTAAATAAAAAAAATTGGCTTAATTTCCATTTCATTTGTATACCTTTCACATTCCATTAATCAAATGTCCACATTAATACTCCCATTAAAATTGTACCAATGGATGGTAAAATAGTGTTTTAACAAACCAAAATAACCATGTTAATCACATAATTTTAAATACAAAAAAATGAAATTGTACTCTGCTCTTCCAGTTACAAACCTGCACCTAACGAGACTCCAAAAAAGCCAGGAAGAGAACAAACTAACAGTGTATAAAGAACCATATAAGTAAATAGCATGTTCTTGCATCCATATGTGTTCTTCATTTTCCAGCATACATACCCTCAAATTCAATATAAAAAAATGAAGTAGATCAAAAATATCATGGCTACCCCAAACACTCCTCGAAAACAAACTGCATAGCCCCCTTGTGAAGTGTTAACTTGCAGTAAGTAGAAAAAGTAGCAGGGATACTTATCAAACAAGTATTTAAATTCGAACAGGTTGACTATAAAAAATACACACCATTTTAACAGAACACGTACCATTTAACCTGTTTGTTTCTTTTTCTTTACGTAAATGATAAAATTAGTAGCAGTACATAATAAATAAAGGCATATGCAATTAGAAAGCAAGGGCCAGCTTTAAATGCTTCCATTCTCATAGAAAATAGCTCTGAGACATGAAAATACACTGCAGGTACTACAATGTGGTAAAATGGTAGAAAATATATTACATAAATAAGCACCTATCCAGGCATGTCTAAACTGTGATGAGAATATAAAATGGCAGGAAGTGTATTAAATAAACTCTGACAAGAATATATACTGTAGGACCCAAGAGAGCCATCGACTATTAATAATTACGTCAGCACAGAAAAAACTCGAACACAAAGCACATATGCAACCATACCAACAACTAGTCATGAAGGTATTTAGTTGACAAATCTTGGAAAACAGTGTTTACAATATATCCACAGATATTCAGTATATGGTCATCAGATAATGCTGATAATAGACCGATTTTCTTTAGGACCAACAAAGCTAACATTCACATAGAAAGAAAAGTGGCTCCAATACTTTACAGCACTTTCACAGAGACCCCCCCATGAATGACAGAAGAATGTACATTGAGGAAACACTGTCATATAAAAATAACCCTGGCAACCAGCACAGTCAAAGTATAAAACCAGCACAGATAGTCAAAATACAAAACACATTAGATTTAATACTTTATCCCAAACTTATAATTTGATTCCACGGATATTAAGTATTCAGAGATTAAATAATGCTATCAACACGGAGACTGCTTTCAACACCAACTTGATGCTAGCTTTCACATAGACAGCACTTTCACATTGCTGAAAAATGGAACAAGGTGTACTGTAAAAATACTGTCATACAGAGAAAACCCCGGGGAACACGCTGTTGGTAAGAGTGCAAAACCAGTGCAGATAATATTGAAATTCAGCACAAATTACATATATTATGTTGTCAAAAACTTACAGTTCTTAGATTAACATAGATTGGTTTCCACCATTACCTGTATGCCCCTTAATATTTATATGTGGTCTTATAATGGTTTGCCAGTCAAACTTCATTCAGGTATTTTGTTGAAAGTTTATGAAGGCTTGTTTTGCATCTTTAAGCGAATCCAGAGTATTTCCCTTCTCCTGGAATACCAAATAGATGGGTATCTCATCTGACACTTGATCTGCCTTGCAGTCAAAAACACAAAATGATGACAGTCTGTCAATCCTGCTTGATTTGGTATGGTAAATCGTGGGCAAAATAATTTTGTCCCTACTCCATTTTAGTGTTTTTTTCATTTTGGAAGCCAATAAGATTTTAAAGGCATCTTGGTAATTTAAGACTCATGTATACCTGTCACGATTTATCTTATGACAATGGTGTTCTTTAATGTGTGATGTGCTCTCTCAGTAATGACCTGGTTGGATTCAGCCTGGTTTTCCAGGAGGCAGCCAATAATCTGGTGTAAAATTTCGGTTAGTTTTGACTGTTTATATTTTTCAGATATTCCTCATTCCAAACTGTTTCTTTTGCTTCTAGCTTCTAGGTCTAGGATTTCTTTGTTGCAGTTCATAAATAGTTTTAGTGCTAGACTGTGATGTTTCTAACATCTGACTGATTCTTATTTTGTTTCTAATGTTTTAGCTTCCGTTTTTTCTAATCTGTCCGCTATATGGTTAACAGTATTACCAAAAGTTCGCAGTTGGTCTGATAATTGCTAAATCACTGATTGTAATGTCTGTATCACCATTCGGAAGTCTTAAAAATCCAGGAAATGTTCTTTCAGTTTACTTATGCACTTTTGGCCTTCTGGTTGCCAGGGAGTTCTCAGTTGTTCAGTCTTATATGCCATCTTGATAGTCCCCTTGGTAATGTATGGCTCCTCAGTTTTGCATACTGTTGCATCGGAGTTTCACCTGGGAAGTCACCTGCACCGCCGAGGTAAGTCTCCATATGGTTATCTATTTGTTTTCTTTTCACTGTTTTTGAAGCCTTCTGGTTAGTGAGTAGTTTACCTAACCTTTAAAGTCATTTTGGGGCTTAGCCTAAAGTTAGTGCTGATCTGTGTCCCTGTTTTCATCACAGCCACACTGAGATGGTGTTCACAGGACAGCAGCCATCTTACCTCTCTCCTCTTTCTGTACCACTCTTCTAGAACCATTTGTCTTATCTTGTGCATCACTAATTTGATTAAAAAAAAAAATCAAGGTCAGAGTGTGTGAACCTCTGTAGAACTGCTCTTAACTTTCAGAGTGTCATATCATTTTATCAGATATGTACACTTCCTGTGTCTAAACTCAAC